>NC_142935.1:60001761-60116761 GCF_046866305.1 Octopus bimaculoides
CCCGCATCTTCGACAGGTCGGAGACTGACGCTTACTGTGTTTTGCGAGCTTATCCCAAACGCCGGAATGGCAAGATGGCCTTACGGCACTCTTTATGCCATTCACTCGACCTCGGTCTACGAGAACACTAGGCTTCCTGTTTGGAAAAACTTTTGAACTCGAGGAACATTTGTCTGGCCAGCGGATACCACACCCATTCACTATCCAGGAGACTCCAGGGGTGCCCAACATCAACTCATGACTGCGCATCATTAAGCAAGCCATCCCTAAACCTCCCTTTAAAGGCGACCTTCCCTTCCACAAAAAGTGAAAGAGCTGTCTCTCCAACCTGATCAACCACGAATCCGTACAGGGTACCACGGTCATGCAGTAGGCCACCTCTGCTCTCCCTTTCAGGGACCTCGGTCTACGAGAACACCAGGCTTCCTGTTCACCAAGACCAGGTCTTGACTACTGTAGCCACTCTGCTCCATACCTCCGTCCAGTTCTTCTCTATCTGGAGGCCTGGTCCAAACGAAACTCCCAACAATTTAACCGGCCCCTCCATCCAGCGCCCAACAACGCTGTCTGAAGACATTGACTTGCCAACCCAGGTGCCGAGCTGCAAGCCGACCGACTTTTCCTGGTTAATCTTTGCTCCTGCCACCTCCTCGTAAGCCTCAATAGTCTTATCCACTTCACGTAAGCGTGTTCCTGAAGTTACGTTGATAGTGATATCATCCACGTAAGCCGTAACAAACACCTCCAGACCTGGTTCCTCGGAATGCCACTCAACCTTCGCAGTAGGGGCTCGAGAGCCACCACATACAAAGTGGTGAGAGTGGACATCATTGACGAACTGAGCGTCTGATGCGGAACGGCATCGAAAGGAAACCGTTCACCCGAACTATCGAGTCAATGTTGTGGTAGAAAGCGATAAACCACCTGAGGAAGCAAAGGCCCAGGCCGAACCGCGCAAGCACAGTCGTCAGGTATCGATTGTCAACCCTATCAAAAGCTTTAGACTGGTCCAAATGTACCAATGCCCCATGTTTGCCAGATTTTTTTCCAATCCTCTCTCTGGTATAGCGAATAAGATGGAGAGTATTCTGAATGGTTCTTCCTGGGATAGCAAATGTCTGTGCCTCCCCTACTATACCATTCTCGACACGCGCCAACCTAAGACCTTGGCCAAATCTTCACTTCTGCGGTTAACAGAGAGATGGGCCTGAAATTCTCTATAATGACCCCCTTGTCCGGGTCCTTTCTGACTCCCCGGCGCACAGATCTGGGGATAAACCACATTCTGTTGCCAGTTCGCGTAAACGTCAATCAGTAGATGCCCGAACAATTCTGGCATACATTTATACAGCTCGTACGGAAGACCATCAAGTCCTGGTGACTTACCCGCTTTAAAGTTGGCCAAAGCCTCCATCACCTCCACAGGCGTAATTGGCCCTTCGCAAGACTCCGCATCCGACCCCGAGAGACACGGCAGCCCGGCAAGAAAGGCCTTGAGTGCTCTTCCACCACCAGGACCGCCGTCACCCCCGAACAGCTGGGCGAAGTACTCCCGAAAGGCCTCACACATTTTCTCGGGTTCGTTTACCAAGATACCATTTTCATTTGTTAAAAACCGAATAGTTGAACTATTCATTTCCTTGCCGAGCTTCCACCACTCGGGCCCATCCAGCGGTCTTGATTCCTTCACTTCCCATCGCACGTAACTTAGCTCTGGCAATACCTGTATTGGGCTTCAAGATGCTGGTTTAACTCCAGTGTTTTCACCTTCGCTTGGTCCGCATTACCAGTCTTCCAGACTTCTTCTAGTTCCTTAACTAGACTATCTCCTATTCTACGTCTCTTCTTAGCCTAATTTATGCTAAACCTAACAGATTTAGATTTGATGGCTCTTTTTAGGGCGTACCACCATTTGTTATTAATGACGGTACGTGTTAATGCCCTCCGTATTAACATCTCAGAACGCCTCATCAGCGGCTTTTGAATGTTCCAGTCAACTGCTGCTTAACTAATTCACTACTCAGATCCCCATAGACTTTGCATGCCAATAAGGACGAGTTCACCTTCCCATAATTGGGTCCCAGTCTATGAATACTAAGTCGGCCGGGTAGATCACAATTCGTGCTTTGTGTAGCCGACTACTTTGAATTTTGAGCATACTGCAATAACCATATCCGGTAGCATTGTAAAATCTCAGTTTAGATATAATTTGGATGATCTGCAGTAGTTACTCTTTGTCCACACTGGCACATGTGAGCAACCTAATTGGTACTTGTCGGACAACTGGGAACGTCTGAGCAGCTGTTCGAGGAAAGTTTCCAAACATCTGAAGAAATCAGGACAACCTACTTCACTCGGGATATAGACAACCTCCAATCTGAAGGCACTATTATTCACATTCAGGACAACCAACTAACTACCCGGTTCCAGTAAGATTGCTCGTAAGTCAAGGTTGAGGGATTATCGGAACTGCACTGCCATTTCATTACCTGAACCCAACACTCCCCAAGAATAGAAACAGGTGACAGAATAGGTAGATGTTTACCTTGACCCTATTTATCCAGCCTTCTTTTCGACTGAGGATTAAGTAGGGAAAGGCTTCTCTAGAATATTTTTAGTGTGGCATTCATTAAGCATTTTCTTTTTAGGAGAACACTAAATTTGAAACTAAGTATGTGTAAGTTGTCTTTCCAATGTGTTTTCGGGAACATTTCGTGCAAATTTGCCCCATTCATCATCATTTTTGTAGCTGATTACTTCCTTAATCAAATCGATGTTGCTCTTCTGAGCAACAGTGAAATTGATAAATGGAGTATGTTTGTGAGTATGTAACTATTGATCGTATTGTTCGAGTGTTCTGTTTTGTTTTTGTGATTTCTTGTGAATCAGTGGCTGTAAATGGACCTGTAAGAATTGGTTTTGTTGTGACGAGTTTTCTGTTTCTTTGCCACGTCCCATCGCCTTCAATTTGGAGCAACTTGTATTAGTTTGCATCAGATTGTTTTGTTTTCTCCACAACAAATTCCTTTTACAGAGATTTCATCTGGATTTCATCTCCTAACTGGGATTTTGATTTTTTGAGGCCACGATCAGAAGAAAGGGGTGGGTATAAGTTTGTTTTAGCATTTTCATGGATTTGATAGTAACAGTACAGTGTGCTGTGCTTGCTTTGAATGGGACAGAAAAGTTTGAAGTGATCTGAATTTTCACACACAAAACATTTGGCTTCCCTGCCCTGTATTATCAGCTGCATTTACTTGCATACCGCGAAACAGGAAAACTCGAGAATGTGATTGGCTTCTTCCGCGGTGACCAGTAACTATAATTCCATCAGAATCCATATTCTGTTGATTTGGGGATGAATTTAACCTCTACAATCTCCCCATGCCCCGGCTCACAGAAATTCCTAAGATTCTTGCCA
Source organism: Octopus bimaculoides (assembly GCF_046866305.1). Taxonomy (NCBI): domain Eukaryota; kingdom Metazoa; phylum Mollusca; class Cephalopoda; order Octopoda; family Octopodidae; genus Octopus; species Octopus bimaculoides. The sequence continues at coordinate 60,005,183 of NC_142935.1, forward strand.
GATTCTTGTGAGCCCGAACGTTCGAGTAAATATCCTCATCTTGTTTGTTGTTAACACAACGTTTAGGCTGATATACCCTCCAGCCTTCGTCAAGTGTCTTGGGGAAATTTTGAACCTAGGTTCTCATTCCTAACGATGTTACTATTATTATTAATATATTATTAATCAGGTCGCTGCTGTGAATCGAACTCGGAATCTCGGGGATAGTATCCCGCGCTCTTAACCACTACGCCATATGCCCGTGGGCAATTATGGAGTGAATTTTAGGGCTTATAAATCTATTATTTTTCTATCCTTCCTCAATACGGTTCCCATATGCTATTCATATCTGCACTCGGTCTGCTTAGTTTTCGTATTTTCCAGTGTTGTTCCCTGTCTATTATTTTAACTTCATCCCACAGGGGTAGGTGGTCTCCATTTTGCCATACACGATCAGCTATACCCGATTTATCAATATCTCCTCGTGTCACAGCTTTGCGATGTTCTTCTACCCTTATTTTGAGGGGGCCACATGTTTCGCCTTTGTATAACCTACTACAGCTGCATGGGATGGAGTACACGCAGTTTTTGGTCATATTCTCTTCTGTTGGTGGTTTTACGCGAAGGAGATATTTGCGAAGTGTTGTATTGCTCTTGAATATTACCCTGATGTCATATGGGTCGCATATCTTTTGTATCTTTTCGGAGAGGCCTTTCACATAGGGTAGACAGACTGTAGATAGTTTATTGGTTTCATCCTCTCTTTTCTTCATAATTGGAGTAGATAGTATGTTCTTGAGGTAGTTGTTTCTTAATAGATTGTTACTGAGCTTGATCATTTCTTCGTGGTGGGTATCACGATCGCTACTTATATTCTTTGCTCGATGTTTTAGGCACTGAGCAATTCCTCTCTTTACACTGTATGGATGGTGGGAATTGAAGTTAAGGTATCGTCCAGTGAAGGTTGGCTTGCGATATACGGATGTCTTGAATCCATACTCGGTGCGTGTTATTAATACGTCCAGGAATGCCAGCTGATTGTTCTGTTCCTTTGCCATGGTGAACTGTATGGATGGATTTATTGAGTTCACATGATCTAACAGCATTTGGACATCTTGCTGGTGGGGCCAGAGAATAAAGGTGTCATCAACGTATCGCAGACATAGGGTTGGTTTTAGTGGTGTTGATCCTAAAACCAAATTCTCGAAGTATTCCATGTATATATTGGCTATTATCGGTGATAATGGCGAACCCATAGCTAAACCATCTTCATGTCGCTATATATCAGTGTCCATACTGAAGTAGGTAGTTTCTACACAGAAAGTCAACATTTTCATCAAGTTTGTTATTGGTATACTAGTGCGTTCTTTTAGATGGGTGCCTGTCACTAGTTTTTCTTGAATCACCGATAGTGCTTCATCAGTTGGGACTTTGGTGAATAGACTTATCACATCTAGACTCACCATCTGGTTGGATTCAATGGGGGTATCCTTGATCAATTCTGTGAAGTGGGTGGAATATTTCACGTATGATGTTGACTTTCCTGCTAACGGACTGATTATATCCACCAAGAAGCGGCTCAGTGGATGACATGCTGAACCTCTACAGCACACTGTAGATCTTAATGGAAAACCATCCTTGTGAATCTTAGGGAGACTGTACATGTGTTGTAGTTTACTGTGGTGCTGAGTCAGTTGTCTGTACTTCATTGGTGTAAAGTGATCCTTGTTCTGGATCAAGATCTGTGACAACTTCTCTGTTTTCAGAGATGGTTCTTTCTTTTCTTTGCTGTAGCTACTATCACTTATAAGACTTGCCAATTTTCCAGAGTAGACAGACTTGTTCATCACTACTGTGGCATTTCCCTTGTTCGCTGGAAATATTATGATGGAATTGTCACTCTGTAGTCTTTTGATAGCAAACTTTTCTTCCTTAGTGATGCTTGGTTTAGGAAGTTTTGCTTTTTCTAGTACGTGTCTCAATTTCCATCTTAGTTTATCTCCCTGAGCTTTTGGTATCTTTATGGCTATCTCATCAATAGGGGCTATGATGTCCAAGTATGGAATACGCTTGACGGTTGTCACAAATTTGAGACCTTTGTTCAGAACTGCTTCTTCAGAGCTTTCTAAGTGTCGGCTCCTTACATTCATTACTGCTTTCACAGGTGCGTCACGGATTTCAGTCCTCATTCTCTGACCTTTGAGTTTCATAAACTTCTTAATCTGGCGTGTATTCACCAGTTCACATTCTTTTATGAACAACTTTTCAAGATATTGTTGGATTCTCTTTCTATCATCATCTCTGATTATTTTCCTAAGTAATGAAGATAACCTTTCTTTGATTTCGTTATTTAATTCATGTTTTTTCCAACTGTTTTAATGATCCTCTCACGGACGAGGGCATGTTCTGCCCTTTTCTCTACTCTTTCAGCTTTATGTGAATCGACTGGTGTAACTATATTCAAGCCAGGTGGTATTAGCTTCGAGTCTCTACATCTGCATAAGAAAGTTAGATGGTTTGGAAGACGAGCTAGTTTTTGATGGAGTTTCTCTATATCTCTCCATTGAAATCTAATGTCGGTTCCGTACCAATTAGATAATACAGTTCTATATTTAATAGATGAGGAATTAGTTGCATTATTTACATTATTTACATTCAACGGATATTTGTCCTCATCTTGTTTATTGTTAAGACGTTTCGGCTGATATAACCTCTAGCCTTCTTCAGGTGTCTTGGGGAAATTTCAAACCAGGGTTCTCATTTCTACAGCATTTTTCGATATTGTTGTTTTTATTATTATTATTATAATAATAATTATTATTATTATTGTTGTTGTTGTTGCTGTTGTTGTTGTTGTTGTTACTGTTGTTATAATATTAATAATAATAATAATAATAATGATGATGGTAATAATAATAATAATAATAATTATAATAATAATAATAATAATAATAATAATTATAATAATAATAATAATAATAATAATAATAGTTAAAGCCATCCCCATTACAGGAGGAATATTCCAGGGAGACACACTCTCTCCACTCTTGTTCTGCCTGTCACTCACACCTTTAACTGAATTGCTAAATAGAACTGGATGCGGATACAAATGTTACGGAAAATAGTCAGCCACCTTTAATATTTGGATGACCTAAAATTTTACGCTAAAAATGACAAAGAGCTGGAAACACTACTACAGACAGTACATGGCTTTACCAAGGAAATAGATATGAAATTCGGATTAGAAAAATGTGCCAAAGCAACCCTGAAAAGAGGAAAATTGGTTAAAAGTAGCAACATCACACTAGATAAAGCCAATGAAATAAGACAACTAGACGGAAGCCAACCATACAAATATTTAGGAGTCAATGAACTAGATAGGATACAACATACACAAATGAAAGAAAAAATAAAGAAAGAGTACTATAGACGAGTTAGATCAATACTAAAAACAGAGCTCAATGCTAGAAACAAGATAATGGATTTCAACACTTTAGCTGTCCCAGTTATAAGATACAGCTACAATATCCTTAACTGGACACTAAACGAATTATGTAAAATAGACAGGAAAACAAGAAAAATAATGACAGGATATAGGATGCACCACCCAATACCTGACATAGAAAGGCTATATATAAATCGCACGGAAGGTGGCAGGGGTCTTATACAGCTGGAAAACTATTATAAATAACCACCATAGAACTGCAAAAATACCTACTTCAGAAGGAAAGAAAACTAATACAAATAGCCACAAAACACGAGCAAAACAAAAAAAGATGTTTTCAATATTTAAGGAAGCTGACAAATACAAACAAGTAATCATACTACCTAACAAATACGAAGAAAAAGAAGAAACAATAAAAGCTATAAAACAAATGAAATCCAAACTAAAACTAGAACAGCAACGGACCATGATAAAACGATGGCAAGAAAAGCCCCTACATGGTGAATACTGGGATAAACTAAATGCAAAAGAAATAGACAGAGAAAAATTCCAGCAATGGTTGAGAAGCTCAGGATTTTTAATTGCTGCACAAGACCAAAGCCTTCCCACCAGGAATTACCAAAAACATATAATGAACAGAAACATAACAAGTAACTGTAGAATATGTGGAGATGGACAAGAAACAATAAATCATATTATCTCTGGCTGCCCAGTCCTGGCTAAGAAGGAATATATTCACAGACACGACAGAGCTGGGACCTATATACACTGGAAGCTATGCCAACACTATGGAATAACAACAGAAAAAAGATGGTATAAACACACGCCAGAAAAGGTCACACAAAACGAGAAAGCGACCATACTCTGGGATATGCCAATACACACAGATAGCGAAATTAAAGCAAATAGACCAGATATAGTTGTCAAAGATCATGAAGAAAAAAAATTCTTTCTAATTGATGTATCAATACCAGCAGATGACAACGTTTCCCTAAAAGAAATGGAGAAACTTTCAAAATACAAAGACCTGGAAATAGAAGTAACTCGAATGTGGAATCTAAAAACAGAAACAATTCCTTTCATAGTAGGTGCTTTAGGTATAATAAAAAAATATTCAGACAAATACATAACAAAACACCAGGACTTACAAATATATATAACATACAGAAAATTGCACTACTGGGCACTGCACACAACCTACGCAAAACACTTTCAATACAGTAACCATAAGAGCATCACAGCAAACCACAGCACATACCCAAGGCACACAGACCTGCGCTCGGTAGTGAAGTGAAAGCACGTTATTAAAATAAAACTACTGAACAATAATAATAATAATATAATCATTATTATTATTATTTTTATTATTATTATTATTATTATTATTATTATTATTATTATTATTATTATTATTATTATTATTATTTTTATTATTATTATTATCTTGTTTATTTTCTTCTTTCTTCAATTTTTTTACCATTTCTCGCCGAGTGTCTTCTGTACACCTAGAGCAGAGAAACTCATTATAATCATTCCCAGTTTACACACGCAAATTCACAGGTAAAATATGTATTTTAAAAAAATAAATAAATAAATAAATTCATGAATGGATGTTGTTTTCACAATGTTAATGCTCTTTTCAGTACATGGTTTGTGTTCCCACCAGTTATTTTATTATGGGACCATGGCAAGGTAGAAGGCTTTAAAACTTCTTTATTTTCTTCCCATGACCATTTTTGTTTTCATTCTTTTTCGTTCGATAATTTGTTGACGAGCGGGTATGGACATCTGTTGGAATATTCCGGTTGTTCGGTATGTCGGGAAGGTTTGACCAAAAAGCTGATTTTTCCAACAACCCTGCCTTGTTCCTCTCTGGGGTGAGTGGCCTTGTTGACCTGGGTGACGTCCGGTCCAGTGTGTATTTTGCTTTGTTATCATTAACACATGACGGGCTTGGATGTTGACATTAGGAGACGGAACTGTCGGTTGACAGTTAATGTTTTGAGACAACAGCAGCTCCGAGTTCTCTGAATGAAAACATTGCTCGTAACGTAGTTTCATAAGGCTAACAGATCTGTATCTTATTATTGTTATTATTATTATTATTATTACTATTATTTATTAATATTATTACTGTTGTTGTTGTCTCTGCACAGCTTCTAATGCTGGAGATGTACTACGGCGTCAGTTGTTCACTACCAGTGAACTAAGGAAACACCTCTTACTATTCGAGCACCATCCAGAGCATTCGAGCAGTTCCGAGTTGTGCTGTTTTCTGCACGTGATCCACCCTTAGTGTAACCCCTATTTGTTCCATGCACTTCTCAATATTTTACTCACTGTTCCTAGGGCTCCGACAATTATTTTTACTACTACCACATTTTTCATCAACCACAACTGCCTAACCTCCCAATCTAACCTGTTATATCTATCGACTTTTCTTTCTTCATTATCGCATAAGTTGTTGTCAGCTGGGCATACTATATCTATGATCCAGCATCGTTTACTTTCTTTCTCAATTAAGATTATGTTTGGCTTCCTATTCTCTAACTCATGATCGCACTGAATCATAAAATCCCACAGGATCTTTGTATTATCATTTTCAAGGATGCCTTTGTGTTTATGTTCATATGACATTTTGTTCTGTCAAATCCATACTTGTTGCAAAGCGTCCAATGACTGGTAATATGCCATACGATTTCACCATTTTGTCCACAAATTCGGTAATTATCTCTTTCTGGTGTGCTGTCAATTCAGTCTTCGATGTAAGTTGATCTTAATGGTTGCTGTTGGAGAGTACAAATTAGAGCCTCCGTTTCCGGTTTTAAATCATTTTTAGTCATTGCTAGCCATCTTTTTTTCTCTGTCTATCTTATCTTCAACATCCCTACGCAATTGTCCATGCATTCTTTTCTTTATCAACCTATTTTCAATTTCATTCATTCCCAAGTGCTTGTACAGTGCATTATTTTTCCAGTCTTCTATCCTACACAAGCCTGACCTTCTTACTTCCAATAATAGCGGATCTGCAGCATTTTTTACATACCATACTATGTTGTTTTCTTCTGCTCTAATGCTGTGTTCGCATCCAATAAGTCCTTTTCCCACTCTTTTTCTTGGTACATACAGTTTGTCTGTGTCACTATTTGGGCGGAGTATCCCATATCTAGATAGCAACTTCCTTGTCTTTCTGTCCAAACTGTTTATTACTGTCCAGGAGATTATCCCTGCTCCATATCTAAAGAGTGAAACCGCACAGGTGTTGATTGCTTCAATCTTAATCCGTCCGTTTAATTTGGACTTAAGGTTTAGTCTCATTCCGCGCAAGTCCTCTACCTAAAATTTTTCATTCATTTCTTTCTCCATCAATTTATACATTTCCAAAATCCCCAAGTACTTATAGCCCGTCTCTTCAATCTGCTTCATAACCCACCCACCCACGATGGTATCGATAGCCCGTCCATACATTTGATTTTGCTTCTCTTCAAGACTAACACACCACACCTTCTCAATCTGAACTCAATTCTGATATCAGCATTGAAAGTATACACCGTATCAACGAGGGAACTGACATGGGCTTCATGTTCACCATAAAGTTTGAGGTCATCCATAAATAGCAAAAGGTTGACTTCTTGTTGGTGGCTCTTGAATACATACCCAGCTTTTGCTTTCCTAAAAATCAGCGTTAGTGGTATCAAGCCCAGTACAAAGATCGGTGGGGACAGGCAGTCCCTTGGAAGATGCCCCTCCTTATTTCTACTGTCCCTAAATATCTTCGTATGCTGTCAGGCCCGTCCTCCAATTCGCCATACATTTTTCAAACAATCGCTCAACATTCGATGCAATGTCAAATAGGTTCATACGTTCCATTATCCAAGAGTGTGGGATCATGTCGTACGCCTCACGATAGTCGATCCATGACATGGCTAAGTTACTTATCCACCTCTTACAGTGTCTAAGTATAGTTTTGTCCATTAGGAGTTGATCCTTGGCACATTTGCACTTACGCTTGCAACACTTTTGCTCATGCGGCAGGACTTCATTATTTTTCCAGATGTTCGTACATTGACTCTGCAAGTATTCCAGTCAATAATTTCCATGTAAGTGGCAAACAGGATATTGACCTGTAATTGTCTACCGTATTGCCGTTTTCGATGTTTTTCAAGTACAGCACTGTCGTACCCAATGTCAACCACTCTGGTGTTACTTGGTCTGCATTTAACAAGGTGAGGAGTTGCGCAGTTATTCGTGCATGAAATTCACCAAATCTTTTGATCCAGTAGCCTTGAACTTCATCTGGTCCCGGGGCCTTCCAGTTGCTGGTGGTTTTGCTGATTTCCTTCACTCCCCTAACTGAAATTATTAGTTCTGCCTATTTTGGACAGACTGCTGTTTGTTTCAGTTCTTGCAACCCTTCAGCATCCTTCTTGTGCTCCTTGTCTTTACTCCAGATGTCACTCCAAAACCTTTGACTTTCATTGTTATCTGATATCAACTTTTCATCTGTACACTCTCCGTTTATTCCTTTATAAAATCACTTCTGATCTACTCTCAATAACATATTCTGGGGGTAACCCTTAATTCTTTGGTCGTTTCTTACCATCGTTGCTTTCTTTGTAACGAGGTGTTGTTTCAGTTCCGCCATTACTATTGGCCCTTTCTTTCAATATTATACTTCCTTTTCAGCGCCCAGTATTTTTGTTCGCTTTTAAGTTCCTCTTTCTCTTTTCGGTCTAACAGAGAAATTTCCTTCGAGAGCATATCTAATCCACCATGAATCCTTTCGGTTGTCACTCCCACTATGTTTCGTTTTCTTGACACCAACACCCACATTTTCTGGTACAACAATACTTGCTGCCTTGATCAAATTATTTGTTTCGGTGATGTTGTGTGTTCTAATGTATTTCAGAATTTCATTGACATTTTTCGTTTCTTGGTTCAATTTCCACCGATCAACCATTTTAAGGTTGCAAATAATGCCGCTATCGTTCTTCTGTAGTCTTGCCTTTATTCTGTCATAAATTGCCTTTTGTTCATCTGTCATGTCGCCATTGGTTTTATTGTCTTCTTTTACATCATCTATATATCTGTCATCAAATTAACTACCATTGGTCCTTTCCTGTGCTATGAGATTACTTTTATTAGTAAGATTTCATCGTTATCTCTGCTGCTATTTTTTTGATAAGTCTTTTGATAAGTTAGAGCTCTACTTCTTACTGTTCTAGTTTGATCACATAGTCTCTGTTCCGTGAGTGGAAACAATCCCTTTTCCCTCCAATGATCATACATACATTGTCGATAATCCCTAATTTGAACACCATTTTCATCTACCGGGCTGCTCAGGTAATAACACTCCATGACCACAGCATTAATTTGCTTGCTCCATCTACGCTGTGTGTGGTGGTCCCTTTCTGGATATCGACAGGCTGAAACCGGACCAGAATGTCTGAGCCTGCGGGGTGCAACACTGTCGCCATCATTCGCTTCAGTTTCATTACCACCATTATTCACACTATTTTGGTTTTTCATTGTCACTCTTATGAGGTAGCGAGTATCGGGTTGCGCAATTACCAGTGTTTTATTGTGACATCATGACTAGTTGTATCATTAATCAGGACATGGGGAGGCTCCACCCGCTTCCTTTCATTATTATTATTATTATTATTGTCATCACTGATATCACTGATATTATTTTTTATTCTACTATTTGTCATTGTTGTATTCACAGACTCAGAGGTTACAAAGGCCTATGCAGGGTTGGGGTGACTCCAATTTCCGGCGCTGTTCACACGGACAGCCGCATAGAAAAGTATGCTATTTGATCTGGCCTTCCTAAGCGTTGTTCTGTTAATCAGAACGGCTTCCCACAAAGTCCACTGCTCACTTGTAAACTTCTTCGGTGAACAGGCTCTTCTTCAATCTTCTACCGCCATTTTCAATTACTGCCTTTATTGTTGTAATTATTGTATCAATGTGTAGTAGCAGCAGTAGTGCCAACAACAGCAACAGTAGTAGGGGTAGTGGTAGTGATAGTACTGGTAGTTGGGCCTTAGATTCCTGTGCTATCAGAATAGTAGTCGTTGTAGTATTAGCAGCTGCAGCATATTATCATTATTTTTATTTTATCATTATCACCATCCCCACCACTACTGTTGTTATCGTTATTACTATTTCCATTTCTTATTGAAATATTTTATTAAATGTTCTTTATTTTCAAATTTTGTCTTGTACTTGAGATAATCATGAATATGTGGTTGTTGAAGGGAATGTTTGGGGGAAGAGTAGTAGCGTGGTGAATAGATCAACTTCTGCAGGTATATAAATAGATTCGGCTGATGGTGAAGAGGTCAGCTATAGAGACAAAAGAGTCTTCGCAGCCTTTGGGTCAGCAGAGGTTAATTTCTTTTTACTACTACCATCGATCACTGAGAGCGCGGCCCTTGGCCTTGAAATGAAGCAATTCAACATGTTCTGTTTGTAATTACTAGTAGAAATAACAATAATGATAATACATACATACATACACACACACACACACACACACACACACACACACACACACACACACATATATATATATATATATATATATATATATATATATATATATATATATATATATATATATATATATATATATATATACATATATATATATGCATACTGATATTCACGTCGTTGAATTTTAGAATTTCTGAATTCAATTGTGTTGTTGCAATAAAAGGTGTTTACACACTTGAGTAGTTAGGGATAAGTCTTATACAAAATTTTAAGTTTTCTTGAGATGTTCATTTGTCTCTCCAGTTGCAGAATACAGTAGTATTTTTGCAATGAAAAGGATGTTTACATTTTCGAATACCAAGGGAGAGATAAAAAGAAAAGAAAACGAAGGTAATATTTTCACAGAAATTTGTAGATGGTAAAATATTAAGATTTACTAAATACGCTCTTTTGTATGATAATACAGAGAGTAATTGTAGTATTCTTTGAATGAAAAGGAGGATGTTTACATTTTCGAATACTCAGGGAGAAATAAAAGGATAGGTATTCACAAAAGTTGTAAATATTAAAGTTTTTTTTTTTTAGAAGCTGATCTTTTGTGTGTTCGAAAGTTGTAGCTATATAAGTTTCCTAATTTATTTTGGGGGAAATTAAAAATATTAAAAGGAAATTGTAGATATTCCAGTCTTTGGGAATAGTAAGAGACAGAGATATTTACCTTATTGAATTTTTGAATTTCTGAATTTCTTTTCCTTTCGGATTTTTTCTTTTCTTTTAAATATTTTGCTGTGGTTTAGAGCTTTTATAGTTGTGCAGAATGTATATATTGGCAGTTGCTTACCTCCTTAATTTTTCTTTTTTGATTGTGCATTTAATTGTGCTGTTACAATAAAAGACATGTTTACATATTCGGGTAGTTAGGGGAAAAGGAAAGATAAAATGTTCACACAAAATTGGAGATATTACTTTCTTTTGAGAGGTTCGTTTGTATGTCCGTTCATGGAAGACTGTAGTGTTTTTGCAATAAAAAGGATGTTTATATTTTTGAATACTCAGGGAGAAAGGACAGTGTGGTGTTATGGGCTGTGACGAGCTATGTGTTGTGGTGGAGAGGGGTGAGGCAAACAGAGGTGAAGCCAGACCGGAAGGGCCAAACCGGAAGGGTCAGATCGGAAGTCGGCGACACGCGGTTGAAGGCTAGCACGTGGGGCCAGTGAGAAAACAGCGACGTTACGAGAAAGACGTGTTCTGATTAGGAGCGATCGTGTACCCCACTGCGGTCGGCAAGGTAAGGTCCAACGCTTCATTCTGTCCTTTTGCTTCTTCTTGTCTTCTTCCTCCATCGCACCACAAGCTATTTCGCCCCCCCCCCAAAAAAAAATAATGAGTGTAGTCAGGATTGCTAGTGATATAATTAAGCCGTTTTGCGGCGACACGGACGTAGTCGCATGGCTAAAGAAGATGAAGCTGGTCGCGAAGCTCCAAGGAATATGCGACTTGACAAGTTTTCTACCGCTCTACTTAGATGGTCCGGCGTTGGCGCTATTTTTAGAGATGGAAGAGAGGGACCAAGTTAGCGCGGAGAAAATAGAAATCCGCTTGATGGAGGCCTTCGCAGAAGGGATGTTCGAGGCGTACGCTCGCCTGGGGAGAGCGAGGTGGACCGGCGAACAGGTTGACTTGTTTGCCAACGAACTTAGGAGGTTGGCTAGACTGGCGGGGTACGAGGGAGAATCGCTGGATCAAACGGTAAAGTTGACGTTTGTGACTGGGTTCCTGACCACCTGTCGGTCGAATTGCAGAAAATGCCGGACGTGAGTACCATGCCCATGGCGGATATAATATCGAGAGCTCGTATGTTAGTTTCCTGTCGTAGGTCGTCACCGCTGGTAGCAGCGGCGACAGGAAAAGGTGGCCGGCCAAGGAGTGGCGGAGAGGGGTCGAACAAGGAATGTGCGCGTCCGTTCAAAGGTCAGTGTTTCCGGTGTCAGGGCCTGCACATGGTGCGAGACTGTAAGTTACCTAAGCCTGAGGTCATCTGCTACCGTTGTCGTGAAACGGGGCATATGGCCAGCGAATGTCTGCAGGGAAACGGTCTAAGGGAGACTACTGCGCCAGCGGTCTCCCTTTCAGATCATTAACGGCGCAATTTTTTCTACCCGTTGTTGACGTGCTAGTGGATAGGAAGATGTCGCGTGCCCTTGTGGACACGGGCTGTACAACGACCCTGATGACTCCGGGAGTGGTAGAGACGTGGAGTGGAGAAAGCAGTGTGCGGGCAGTCGACGGAAGAGAGGTACGCTGTGAAGGCATTACTGACGTGCAGATTGAGGTGCAGGGAGCAAAGCTAATGCTGAAAGCAATAGTAGTTGGCCGCTTGGTGGATGAGATTGACGTGGTGTTGGGGATGGACGCCATCAACCGTCTTGGTGGCGTTAGGATTGCAGGAGAGAGGTCACGTTCGGAAGCGTGGGGGCATCGTGCGCCGTGAGTTGGGACCGCCAGGGAGAGCAGAGCCCCGTCGGGGACAGCGTCGCTTACACCATCGAAGACAAAGATTTTCAGGCGGCGTTTGATGGTCGGAGGTGGACGATAGAGTGGCGATGGAAGGACGAGTCCCCACTACTGAAGAACAGGGTGAGCTGCTACCAGCATACGTTGAAAGGTCACGCCAGTGTCTAGTTCGACGAGGAGGTAGAGTGATGGATCAAGGAAGGATGCCTTGTCCCGTGGAAAGAGGAGGTGGTGAGTGAAGTGCTGCCTCTGATGGCGGTGGTGCAGCCGACGAAAGGAAAAGTCAGACCGGTGCTGGACTTTAGGGAGCTGAACGACCATATATCGTGCCATACGGGAGGCGAGGCAACGGACGTTTGCGGTGAGACGTTACGTGTGTGGAGACAGTCGACCGAGGCAGCGACGATCGTCTACTTGAAGTCGGCATATTTGCAGCTCCGTGTGAGTGACAAGCTGTGGCGATACCAGCTGGTGCGGTACAAGGGCCGGACGTACTGTTTAACCAGGCTGGGTTTCGGGCTGAATTCCGCTCCAAAAATTATGGCGATGATGCTCAAATCCGTCCTAGGGAAAGAGGAGAGGATAAGGAATGCCACCAGTTCCTACATCGACGACATTTTGGATGACGAGACTGTAGTGCCAGCCACCGAGGTAGTGAGACACCTGGAGAGGTTCGGGCTGATTGCGAAGCCGCCTGAGTCGATGGTGGGGGGAGCTGTGCTGGGGCTGAAGCTACAAAAAGACAGATCGGGTGAGCTGGTGTTCCGGAGAGGAAACGAGATCCCTGAACTGGGAACCAGCGTGAGTAGGCAGGAACTGTTCTCGGTGTGCGGGAAGCTGGTGGGACATTACCCGGTTGCAGGATGGCTTCGGACAGCATGTAGCTTCATCAAGAGACGAGCCGAAGGAGCAAAGTGGAATGACAGAGTTGGGGAGAAAACGACCGACATGATGCAGGAAGTCTTGGTCAGAGTGAGAGCAGAGGATCCAGTGAGGGGCAGTTGGCATGTTCCCAAATCAAAGAGTGGGATCGTTTGGTGTGACGCCAGTAGCATCGCAATAGGGGTCGTCTTGGAAATGGGAGGCACCGTGGTGGAAGATGCAGCCTGGCTCAGGAAGATGGATGACTGCAACCATATCAACGTGGTGGAGTTGGATGCCGTGCTGAAGGGGGTGAACCTGGCCTTGAAGTGGGGGCTGTGCACCATCGAGATTAGAACCGATTCGGCCACTGTGCTTGGTTGGGTGACGACAGTCCTCACCGATGAGCGGAGGGTGCGAACCAAAGAGGCTGCGGAGATGCTGGTAAAGCGCCGATTGGGAATATTGCGGGAGCTAACCGCTGAGTTCCATCTGGAGCTGAGCATAATCTTTGTGCCTTCCGAAAAGAACAGGGCAGACGTCCTAACCAGGGTAAAGCGAGCTTGGTTGCAGGTGCCAGAGGATGCGGAGCGGGCTGTGGATGCAGTATGCTGTCTGAGTGACTCGGAGTTGAGGAGACAGCATACCATGCATCACATGGGAGTGGACAGGACGTTGTTCCTCGCCAGGAAAGTTGACTTCGAGGTAACGAGGCGGAGCGTGCAGAGAGTGGTTAGCAGCTGTGACAGGTGCCAGTCTATTGACCCTGCTCCGGCCGCTTCTTCAGGGCGGCATACCGGCCAGGTGGAAATGGAGTGGTGGAAAGGCATCATCGTACCATCAAGACCATGGCAGAGAGGGACCACATTTCGCCAATCGAGGCCGTATTTTGGTACAATATGTCGCCCAGGTCAGGACAGGCTGAGGAGTCGGTGTCACACAGGGCAATATTCGGGTACGAGTGGAGGCACCCGTGTATTGCATGAATGCGACTCCGGGGAGAAGAAGAGCACACCTTCGTGCAGATCGGGGAAGAAGTTTGGGTAAAACCCCCAAATGCACGGTGCACATCACAATGGGGGAAAGGAACTATAACCTCCATCAATTCAAAGAACAACGTCTCAGTCGATGGTATGCCACGCCATGTTTTGGATATGCGGAAGATTGTCAGTGCTTCAGAGGATGGAACCAGCTGCAGTGGGCAGGATGATGAAGACAGCAGCAGTAGGCAAGATGATGAAGGCAGCGCGCCTGGAACTCAGGCCAGTCCCGGGGTCGCACAGCGACCACAGAGGGAGCGGTACCCTCCTCGCTGGTTGGCTGATTATGAAACCAATTAAGGTAGTTCGGGAGCGAGGAGTGAGTGGGAGAGCCGGTTGAATGATCTATAGATCAGGGGGGCGTGTGGTGTTGTGGGCTGTGACGTGATATGTGTTGTGGTGGAGAGGGGTGAGGCAAACAGAGGTGAAGCCAGACCGGAAGGGCCAAACCGGAAGGGCCAAACCGGAAGGGCCAAACCGGAAGGGCCAAACCGGAAGGGCCAAACCGGAAGGGCCAAACCGGAAGGGCCAAACCGGAAGGGTCAGATCGGAAGTTGGCGACACGCGGTCGAAGGCTAGCACGTGGGGCCAGTGAGAAAACAGCGACGTTACGAGAAAGACGTGTTCTGACTAGGAGCGATCGTGTACCCCGCTGCGGTCGACAAGGTAAGGTCCAACGCTTCATTCTGTCCTTTTGCTTCTTGTTGTCTTATTCCTCCATCGCACCAGCAGAGGCAGGATGTGTTTACTACTACTAGCGATCAATGGGGTGCTGACCATGGCTTTGAAAAGAAGCAATTCTCCTTGGTCTATTTTTAATTACTGATAGAAAAATAATAATATACTAATGTTCACATCTTTGACGTTTGACTTGCTAGCCTGAAAGCGGCTGGACGTGTTCTTCGCTGCCGAAAACACAGAAACACTAATATAACCCAGCAGGAGTACGAGAAAGTAATTATTAAAGACAGGCATATCAACAATTTTCTGTGAGTATTTTAACTTTCCCTCAAAATAAGTTAAGAAATTGACATATCTACAATTTTTGAACACACAACTGATCAGGGTTAAAAACATTAATATCTACTACTTCTAAGGACACCTATCCTTTCCATTCTCCCTGAGTATAAGAAAATGCAAACATCCTTTTTATTCTAAGAACACTAGATTTTCTCTGTGCGGACATACAAAAGACCATCTTTATTTAGTAAATCTTAAAACTTTAATATCTACAACTTTCTGTAAAAAATTTTCTCTCCTTTCTTTCTTTTCTTTCCTTTCTCCCTGACTATTCGAAAATGTAAACATCTTTTTTATTGCAAAAACACTACTGTCTTCTCTAACTGGCCATGCAAATGAACATCTCTAGAAAACTTTTAAAACTTAAATATCTACAATTTTGTGTGAAAATTCGATCTTTCTTTCGTCCCTGACTAGCCGAATATGTAAACATACCTTTTATCGCAACAACACAATTAAATGCACGGTAAAAAAATTATGGAGGTAAGCACCTGCCAATATATACAAGCTGCACGATTACAAAAACTGTAAACCACAACAAAACGTATAAAAAGGAAAGGAAAGGAAAAATGGTCAATATAAAAATCTTCACCCTGGAACAAAATAAAATAAAATAATCCAGCCCGGTGGGTTTTAAGAAGTATGTAGAAAACGAGTATGAAAAAAAAAATACGCGCGCTGACGACCCTGGCAATGAGAAAGATCTGATCGTAGTTAATAATGAGATTAGTATTATTATTATTCAGTAGTTTTATTTTTATAACGTGCTTTCACCTCACTACCGAGCGCAGCTCTGTGCGCCTTGGGTATGTGCTGTGGTTTGCTGTGATGCTCTTATGGTTACTGTATTGAAAGTGTTTTGCGTAGGATGTGTGCAGTGCCCAGTAGTGCAATTTTCTGTATGTTATATATATTTGGAAGTTCCGGTGTTTTTGTTATGTATTTGTCTGAATATTTTTTTTATTATACCTAAGGCACCTACTATGTTAGGAATTGTTTCTGTTTTTAGATTCCACATTCGAGTTACTTCTTTTTCCAGGTCTTTGTATTTTGTACGTTTCTCCATTTCTTTTAGGGAAACGTTGTCATCTGCTGGTATTGATACATCAATTAGAAAGAATTTTTTTCTTCATGTTCTTTGACAACTATATCTGTTCTATTGGCCTTAATTTCTCTATCTGTGTGTATTGGCATATCCCAGAGTATGGTTGCTTTCTCGTTTTGTGTGACCTTTTCTGGCGTGTGTTTATACCATATTTTTTCTGTTGTTATGCCATAGTGTTGGCATAGCTTCCAGTGTATATAGGTTCCAGCTCTGTCGTGTCTGTGAATATATTCCTTCTTAGCCAGGACTGAGTAGCCAGAGATAATATGATTTATTGTTTCTTGTCCATCTCCACATATTCTGCAGTTACTTGTTATGTTTCTTTTCATTATATGTTTTTGGTAATTTCTGGTAGGGAGGCTTTGGTCTTGTGCAGCAATTAAAAATCCTTCAGTCTCTGCTTTGAGTCCTGAGCTTCTCAACCATTGCTGGGATTTTTCTCTGTCTCTTTCTTTTGCATTTAATTTAGCCCAGTATTTACCATGTAGGGGCTTTTCTTGCCATCGTTTTACCATGGTCCGTTGCTGTTCTAGTTTTAGTTTGGATTTCATTTGTTTTATAGTTTTTGTTGTTTCTTCTTCTTCGTATTTATTAGGTAGTATGATTTCTTGTTTGTATTTGTCAGCATCCCTAAATACTGAAAATAGTTGTTTTTTTTGCTCGTGTTTTGTGGCTATTTGTATTAGTTTTCCTTGCTTCTGAAGTAGGTATTTTTGCAGTCCTATGGTGGTTATTTATAATAGTTTTCCAGCTGTATAAGACCCCTGCCACCTTCTGTGCGTTGTATATATAGCCTTTCTATGTCATATTTTGAGTGGTGCATCCTAGATCCTGTCATTATTTTTTCTTGTTTTCCTGTCTATTTTAGATAGTTCGTTTAATGTCCACTCATAACTGGGACGGCTAATGTGTTAATACCTATTATCTTGTTTTTAGCATTGAGCTCTGTTGTTAGTATGGATCTAATTTGTCTATAGTATTCTTTCTTTATTTTCTCTTTCATTTGTGTGTGTTGTATCCTATCTAGTTCGTTGATTCCTAAATATTTGTATGGCTGGCTTTGGTCTAATTCTCTTATTTCATTGGCTTTATCTAGTGTGATGTTGCTACTCTTAACTAGTTTTCCTCTGTTCAGGGTTGCTTTGGCACATTTTTGTAATCCAAATTTCATATCTATTTCTTTGGCAAATCCATGTACTGGTGTAGTAGTGTTTCCAGTTCTTTATCATTTCTAGCGTATAATTTTAGGTCAGCCATATATAAAAGGTGGCTGATTGTTTTGCCGTAACATATTTGTATCCGCATCCAGTTCTATTTAGCAAGTCAAATAAAGGTGTGAGTGCCAAGCAGAACAGGAGTGGAGAGAGCGTGTCTCCTTGGAATATTCCTCTTGTAATGGGGATGGCTTTCGTTTTCACGAGTCTCGCTTTGGTTTGGAGCTGTAGCACTGTCTGCCATTTATTCATAGAGTGTCATGTATTTTATAATAATTGGTGCCACCTTGTTTATGGCTAGTGTTTCGAGGATCCACTTCTGGTAACACTGTCAAAAGCCTTTCGGTAGTCGATTATTATTATTATTATTATTATTATTATTATTATTGTTATTGTTATTGTTGTTGTTGATGTTGTTGTTGTTGTTGTTGTTGTTGTTGTTGTTGTTGATATTATTATTATTATTGTTATTGTTATTGTTGTTGTTGTTGTTGCTGTTGCTGTTGCTGTTGCTGTTGTTGCTGTTGTTGTTGTTATTGTTATAGTTATTGTTGTTATTATTATTATTATTATTATTATTATTATTATTATTCAGTAGTTTTATTTTTATAACGTGCTTTCACTTCACTACCGAGCGCAGCTCTGTGCGCCTTGGGTATGTGCTGTGGTTTGCTGTGGTGCTCTTATGTTTACTGTATTGAAAGTGTTTTGCGTAGAATGTGTGCAGTACCCAGTAGTGCAATTTTCTGTATGTTATATATATTTGTAAGTCCTGGTGTTTTTGTTATGTATTTGTCTGAATATTTTTTTATTATACCTAAGGCACCTACTATGATAGGAATTGTTTCTGTTTTTAGATTCCACATTCGAGTTATCTCTATTTCCAGGTCTTTGTATTTTGAAAGTTTTTCCATTTCTTTTAGAGAAACGTTGTCATCTGCTGGTATTGAAACATCAATTAGAAGGCATTTTTTTCCTTCATGATCTTTGACAACTATATCTGGTCTATTTGCCTTAATTTCTCTATCTGTGTGTATTGGCATATCCCAGAGTATGGTTGCTTTCTCGTTTTCTGTGACCTTTTCTGGCGTGTGTTTATACCATCTTTTTTCTGTTGCTATTCCATAATGTTGGCATAGCTTCCAGTGTATATAGGTCCCAGCTCTGTCGTGTCTGTGAATATATTCCTTCTTAGCCAGGACTGGGCAGCCAGAGATAATATGATTTATTGTTTCTTGTCGATCTCCACATATTCTACAGTTACTTGTTATATTTCTTTTCATTATGTGTTTTTGGTAATTTCTGGTGGGGAGGCTTTGGTCTTGTGCAGCAATTAAACATCCTTCAGTCTCTGCTTTGAGTCCTGAGCTTCTCAGCCATTGCTGGGATTTTTCTCTGTCTATTTCTTTCGCATTTAGTTTAGCCCAGTATTTACCATGTAGGGGCTTTTCTTGCCATCGTTTTATCATGGTCCGTTGCTGTTCTAGTTTTAGTTTGGATTTCATTTGTTTTATAGCTTTTGTTGTTTCTTCTTCTTCTTCTTCGTATTTGTTAGGAAGATTGATTTCTTGTTTGTATTTGTCAGCTTCCTTAAATACTGAAAACAGTTTTTTGTTTTGCTCGTGTTTTGTGGCTATTTGTATTAGTTTCCCTTGCTTCTGGAGTAGGTATTTTTGCAGTCCTATGGTGGTTATTTTATAATAGTTTTCTAGCTGTATAAGACCCCTGCCACCTTCTGTGCGTTGTATATATAGCCTTTCTATGTCAGATTTTGGGTGGTGCATCCTATATCCTGTCATTATTTTTCTTGTTTTCCTGTCTATTTTACATAGTTCGTTTAGTGTCCAGTTAAGGATGTTGTAGCTGTAGCTTATAACTGGGACAGCTAAAGTGTTGATACCCATTATCTTGTTTTTAGCATTGAGCTCTGTTTTTAGTATTGATCTAACTCGTCTATAGTACTCTTTCTTTATTTTTTCTTTCATTTGTGTATGTTGTATCCTATCTAGTTCATTGACTCCTAAATACTTATATGGTTGGCTTTCGTCTAGTTCTCTTATTTCATTGGCTTTATCTAGTGTTATATTGCTACTTTTAACTAATTTTCCTCTTTTCAGGGTTGCTTTGGCACATTTTTCTAATCCGAATTTCATTTCTATTTCCTTGGTAAAGCCGTGTACAGTCTGTAGTAGTGTTTCTAGCTCTTTGTCGTTTTTTGCATATAATTTTAGGTCATCCATATATAGAAGGTGGCTGACTGTTTTTCCATAGCATTTGTAACCGCATCCAGTTCTATTTAGCAATTCTGTTAGAGGTGTGAGTGCCAGGCAGAACAGGAGTGGAGAGAGCGTGTCTCCCTGGAATATTCCTCTTCTAATGGGGATGGCTTTCGTTTTCACAAGTCCCTCTTTTGTTTGGAGCTGTAGCACTGTCTGCCATTTGTTCATTGAGTGATCTATGTATTTTATGATAATTGGTGCCACCTTGTTTATGGCTAGTGTTTCCAGAATCCACGTGTGGGGAACACTGTCGAAAGCCTTTTGGTAGTCCACCCAGGCCATACTGAGGCCTTTCTTCTTTCTGCGGCTGTCTTCAGTTATGGCTTTATTGATCAATAATTGATCTTATTATTATTATTATTATTATTATTATTATTATTATTATTATTATTATTATTATTATTATTATTATTATTATTATTATTATTACGGCCTCCAAGTATTGTTGGTCGACCCTATCAAAAGCTTTAGACTGATCCAAATTGATCAACGTTCTATCCATGCCAGCTTCATTATCCACCATGTCTCTGATGTTTTGCATGAGATAGAGATTGTCGCGAACACATCTACTTGGGATAGCGCATTTCGCGCATTTTTGTGCATCACCAATTAGTTCCTTCTTCGCTAGCAACTTAGTCGAAAACTTTCTATTTGATCTACCTTGTTTGGGTTCTTCTTCAGCAGTGAAACGACACCATGGCTCACAGAACTAGTAAGGTCTACCTTTCTGGCCAGTTGCGGTAGGTTCTTGTTAATAGGTTGGCAAACAAATCTGGCATATAATAGTATAACTCGTTGGGGAAAAACCATGCAAACTAAGTAATTTTCCCCCCGCTCATCCTGTATTTTCACGGCTGTTATCGAAATTTCGCAACGCGTAGCTCCACCTGATAGGAATCGTAGTATGTCATCGAGGTAGGCACTAAAGTCCGTCCTGCATTTCGGTTAGCCACTCGCTCCAAACAGTTGGGCAAAATCTCGCTGGAATACCGCCCACATCCGATCGGGCTCAAGTATCGTGTGCCTGTCTGGTCCACCAAAAATTGAATTGTGGCTTTCTGGCCACGTTGATTCTCTGTCACTTGGACTATTCGAGCCGCTTCAATTTTCTCATTTGTTACAGCACGTTCTTAGCTCTGACAATGCATCCTTCGAGTTTAGCTCTGACAATGCATCCTTCGTGCTTAGCTTTGAAGAATTGGTCGAGTACCAGTCTCGCCGCCTGCACGGCTGCAATGCCTCTCCTAAGCGCCTCATATTTGCTTTCCTTTTATTATATTTGTTTCCTATCGGTAGTACATTGCTCTTTTCATGGCGTACCACCATTTATTGTTAAGTATTGACCCCGTTAATGCTCGTTTGACTGATTAACTAATCTGGACACGTTGAGCGTATAGTAACTGAGTCCCTGCCTATGTTAGGTTCCTGTTAATAGGTTGGCAAACAAATCTGGCATATAATAGTATAACTCGTTGGGGAAAAACCATGCAAACTAAGTAATTTTCCCCCCGCTCATCCTGTATTTTCACGGCTGTTATCGAAATTTCGCAACGCGTAGCTCCACCTGACAGGAATCGTAGTATGTCATCGAGGTAGGCACTAAAGTCCGTCCTGCATTTCGATTAGCTACTCGCTCCAAACAGTTGGGCAAAATCTCGCTGGAATACCGCCCACATCCGATCGGGCTCAAGTATCGTGTGCCTGTCTGGTCCACCAAAAATTGAATTGTGGCTTTCTGGCCACGTTGATTCTCTGTCACTTGGACTATTCGAGCCGCTTCAATTTTCTCATTTGTTACAGCACGTTCTTAGCTCTGACAATGCATCCTTCGAGTTTAGCTCTGACAATGCATCCTTCGTGCTTAGCTTTGAAGAATTGGTCGAGTACCAGTCTCGCCGCCTGCACGGTTGCAATGCCTCTCCTAAGCGCCTCATATTTGCTTTCCTTTTATTATATTTGTTTCCTATCGGTAGTACCTTGCTCTTTTCGTGGCGTACCACCATTTATTGTTAAGTATTGACCCCGTTAATGCTCGTTTGACTGATTAACGAATCCGGACACGTTGAGCGTATAGTAACTGAGTCCCTGCCTATGTGCTCTATCTATATCGACCGTACAAATAACAAATGTTTGGTATGTGTAGCCTACAAGTTTGTAAAGTGGACAACTTATACTATTGCTATCAACTAGCCTACAGAAAATTCTATCTAAATACGATCTGAAAGACCCACTACTTTTAGACCAGTTCCACACTGGCGCATGCGGGGTATCCATCCGGTAGCTGCGACTGAGTTGAAAAGTTCGTTGAAAGAGTTCATCAGCTCCTGAGCTCCAGATTCAGATTATGTTACCGGAATAAATATACTTGTAACTCGTTAGGAAAAATATGTTGATTGTAATTGTGCTTACTTTGAGGAATAACATTTCCGCATTCTTGAAATATATTGTGATGAATTTCATGTTTCAAAATGTTGATTACCGTTTACTTAGCCTGGTTTTTTCCAGCATGGCCGTAGTAAACTGAAACAAGTAAAAGAATGAAAGAGTATATGTAACTTGTTTTATATTTGTCTGAGTTACCCGGGTAGGAAAAGCATTTCTGAGGGGGGGGGGGGGTTGTCGGACCCTTTTAGGGTTGGTCTACCCATCTTGAACACCACTTGAGTCTCAACTCTCACCTGCGTCTCCTCGCAGCTGTTTGCATGTGACATCGTGGCCATAGCCCGGGCAGCGGCTCCGACAGGCCGGCTAAACTATGTGAGGTCGGGTTTGAAACACTCAGAGAGTAATTCAGGGATTGTCTACCGTTGACATGCGAAGACTTGTACGGCCCAACCGGTTGGACGATATCAAAAGTGGTCCAACGACTAAGAAGACAGTTCCAGCAGGCGTTGTTGAGCTCTTAAGACAGAACAAGACGCGAAGACGTTCTAGACATCCATTGCAGCAGAGTTGTTTCCAGATGTAACGGTTCACTGTGGCGATTGATAAGGGTCTCCTCTGCCGAGAGAGCTGTTTTGTCCATGTGCTACGACTCTTCCACTTTAATCAACTTCACACAGGTGGCTGTGTGTCGCACCCCAATTTCCCACGGACGTTCTTCGGCGACGAGGGAATGACGAAAGTCATAGGTGGATGTAGCCAATGGAAGTCATAGTCACGAATTTGCGCGCAGGCGGCCTGGGTCTTTGATTGTTGTTATTCGTAAACAAAGCAGCAGACGACTCCTACAGCATCAGTGGCAACTGAACAGCCTTTTTAGGAACACACTGCTCACTGCAGTGAGGGGTGGGTTAGATATGTGACCTAATGAAAGACTCTCCTACACCGTATGGCCCTTCCACATGCGTGCATACCTCTCAACGTCCAGAAAGGATTTCAAGTCAGTGGAATCTGGCCCTTTATCAGGGATATCTTTGGTGATGTCGAATTCCTTCCAAGTTACGTCACGGAGCCTCCAGCTCCAAAACAAGCTGAAGACCAATCTGAGGTGCAGCCACACGGCCATCCTGACGTGCAGCCTGGCATGCAACCTAACTTGCTCCCAGACGACTAGTCAGACGTTCAAACAGGCAACCAGGTCAATGAACGGCAAGACCGTCCGACAGTCCAATCTACACCAGGCCCAAGTTTTCCTGCTGTTGTTGTTACAAGCCCACAAATGTTGCGCCCATTAAGGTAAGCATCCTCCAGGAAGTCGCAGGAGGTGCAAAACAGCTATTCTAAGCCTAATCCCCGTAAAACAGCGCATATTGGATAAAACAAATGAACGGAATACCAAATCAAAGAAGGCAACAGAGGGGAAGGGAAAGTCAACTAAAGCAGGTAAAGGCAAAGGGAAGCAACCTCGCAGCAAGCAAGTCACCGATTGAAAATGCCTTGTCTGCTCAGATTGGTATTCCAGCTCGCTTCCGGGTGAATAATGAGTGTAATGCATGATCTTTAAAGACTGGGCATACACTGATCGTACCGATGGACGAGAGGACTTTCTGTGTGATCTGTGTCGTGAGATGTTAATGAAGGACGATTCTCACAAGATGACACATGTAACAATGGGGAAATTGGCCGATGGAGCCTCTTAGTAACACAGTTATGATATGAGGTGGTTCAGAACACAGTTAATTAATTAAAGTAATACTTCCTACATTCAAGAAGCTGGTGACGTATTCCTTTTAAACTTGTTTGTTAACATAATTCCGAGTTGTAAATAAAGTACTCCAGTAAGTATCACAATTCACCCCGCACTCAGGGAAAATTGTTACAGCTGATACCACGTCATTAATTAGAACCAGTCTAATTAATGCTACGTAATTTCTGATTTTTGTTTTTTTGCTGGTGATAACAATAAATAGAGTTGTTTTACTAATTAGATCTGAAAAGAAACTTCAGCTGTGTTCATTTATGTTGGTACGAAGGCATAAAAATGAAAACAAAAAATGTAACAACTAGACCCGGTCTCCCCTGTCTAAATCATATTTCTGTTTACTTTCTCTGTTCATTTGCATAAGCTGTAGAAATTGTAGTGCGTGCTCTCACACAAACAGAAGTTTCTATCAAAACAGCATTTAGCTGTTATATTTTGCAGTTCATTTTCAGTTTTAGACAACAGGACAGTGTGGCAAGGGGTGTATGGATCAATGTTGCAGTTCTCTATAGAAAATTAGAAATAATTTTTTTTCTTATTCTTAATCTCCATTTTTTCCTTGTAGATTGAAAAAAAATATTGAAAAGAAGTTATAAAATAATTTTGGGGGACGTGGGGGATTCAAAATTTTAAAAACAAACTGTTTGCATATCCTTATTCTTAATCTCAGTATTTTTCTACGTACAATGAAATAGAAATTTTTAAAAAGTTAAACGTTTCAAATTTTGTGGCAGGAGCAAAAATGTGCCCGACCCACAAACCTTTCCCGAGTTATGAAAAACATTTATGTCAAATTTTGTAGATTCATTCAGCAATTTGGCATTGCGTAGAGGTAACACACACCTACACACACAAACACACACAGGCAGTGAATTTTATAGATATAGATTGCATTGGGTAAGCTGTGAGTGGAAGAGAATATTCTTAATTCGTTTATAAAAATTCATGAAAACCCTGGAAGAATTACTGTGGTGGAAATATGATATTTACATTTCAACAACCATTTAATTGTGTATGAATTTGGATTTCAAATTCATCTATTCGTCTCATTAAATAATGTCTTCGAATCAAGCCCAGGAGAAAGTCTACAACAGAACAGAATAACAAAGAAGTTTAACAGAAAGCATATGTGACATTGCTTTAAATGCTAATAATAGAAGTAAAGAAAAGCTGACGGATTGTGTTTCTTCAGTCTTCTATTTGCACAAAACATTTTACATTAAAAAGATCATGCGTCAAAGCATGAAATATAGTGTGCATTCATATATGGAACACACCCAAATTATAAAGGATTATTGTTCATTTCATATGAAAAAGTAGGATTTTGCATAGTTTACATTTATGGCGCACAATTTACATTCATGGTGTATATTTATATATGTAGTGAACTTGAATCAATATATACATATACATAAATCCAAGTGTTCCAGTTTATCCCATCAACTCTTCCACCCCCTCTCTCTCTGTATGGCTCTTTTCATGTCTCCCTTAATATATACACACACACGCACACACAAGCACACACACCCATACATATATAGTGAGGGCACATGGCAAAGTGGCTAGGGTGTTTCAATGACGATCAATTCTTAGGCCGAGTGGTGCGCTGTGTTCTTGAGCCTAAACATTTCATTTCACGTTGCTCTGCGATTACCTCGAAACCTGGAACGTGGTACACAGTGCTGTTCTTCAGACAATGTGAACCTGATAGAGGGAGTGAGTTGATATGTTACGAACATATGATCACTATAATCTGTGCTCCATGAAAGCTAAACGGTCATGCCACGTTTTGACGTGATATATATATATATATGTGTGTGTGTGTGTGTGTGTGTGTGTGTGTGTGTGTAGGCGCAAGCATAGCTGTGAAGTAAGAAGCTTGCTTCCCAACTTCATGGCTTTCAGGTTCAATCCCGTTGTGTGGCACTATGTGCGAGTATCTTCTATGATAGTCGCAGGCCGGCCAAATCCACGTGAGAGTATATGATAGACAGGAAAAAGGAACACATGAGATGGCATCCTTGTAGTTTGTTATAAATTCAATTAACCTAGTTTCTTTTGAATATGTAGTTGTTACTTTATAACATAATTTTCGATATTCGAAAATATGCTGTGGTATTTGCTTTTAAGTGTCTGTATGTGTATTGTGTTTTTTGAACGATTTGTATAGATGCAGGTACGGAGATAAAATCATTTGATGTTATGTTTGTGTGTGTTATTACGTACTTCATCGATTAATTGTTTTTTGTGTTTTTTGCCAAGTAGTTTGTGATGCTAGTCTCTTTATTTTGTGTTTTATTGTTTTTGTTGTGGTTGTGTATGAGGGATGGATTATGTTTCTAGTGTGGTTGTTTGAGCTAGTGTTTCAGGTGTTTTTAGTAGTGGTGGTGGGCAGTGTCTGTTTCGGGTGTCTTTATCTTGTTGGCTTTATTTCCACTCTACTGCTTGTGTACCTGAAGATTGTTATTACTTGTCCATAGATTTGTTTTCATTTTTTGTCTCTTTTTTTCATATTAAATCACCCCCCCCCCCACACACACACACTCATTGCGATCATACTCTCAACATGTGATGTCCGCTCACTCGATACCAGGAAGAAGAACATCTTCGGGTGCTGAATTGTGTTTGGGGGAACTCGGTGTCGGTATTATTGGTATTGATGCTGCCATGGCTGAATCTGCTCTTGAGTTCTGATGGCAATTATTGGTGTAGGGAGGAGAAATGCCAGTCTGTCTTTTTCCTTAAATCGAGATCTGAATGTGGTAATTTAGTTTCCTACATTCGACTATGACCGGAGGAATAATGCTTCCAGGAAGATGAGTCTGGTCTAGAATGAAATCCACATTCATTTTAGTTGCTTGGATGAGGACGTCTATCGTCATCTCGGACTAGTTCTCCGTTTTAATTTAATAGCCTTCGAGGATTTACGTGTTTTCCTC
Organism: Octopus bimaculoides; assembly: GCF_046866305.1. Classification (NCBI taxonomy): domain Eukaryota; kingdom Metazoa; phylum Mollusca; class Cephalopoda; order Octopoda; family Octopodidae; genus Octopus; species Octopus bimaculoides. The sequence goes on from NC_142935.1 coordinate 60,032,224, forward strand.
GATGTCTACCTATTGTTACTGAAGCAATTCGCTAAGGAATGGCTTTTTTCTGGCGCCATCTATTGTTTGATTATTTTGGCCAGTAGAATAGGACCAACAACAGCTGCTCGCTTTTAAGTGGTTTCAGAAAGTGAGATTTAGCTTCCTCCTATGTGCGGTATCCCACCTACGCCATCCGTAGCCTCTTTCTCTCTGTATATATTATTCCTTTAGTGTCCAAACCAAACCTAAAGTTGTTTTTTTCTTTGTATTTGAGATTATGTGGCTCTTTCTACCCTCCTTGATTTTAATCCGGTTGTACGATACGTCAATGTGTGACGTATCATATTTTGGATGATTTCCATTGACATGTTTAGCTTGACAGCCAGGCCGACTCTGTCCACTAGCTGTCTGGCATTTTTACCTCCTCCCCAGAGAAGTTCACTCGCTGAAGAGATGATCTAGTAGCACCAGCGAAGGAAACTCCAGTGTACCTCCAATCATTGCACGGGCCTGCCTCTGAACATCCTCATCGCTGCTATCGTTGCTGTTACTGCCACTGATGTTGCCACTGTTGTCGTAATCTTTGCCATTGTTGCTGCTGTTGCTGCTGCTGTTGATGGCCTCAAGCTTCTCGCTGGTTTCACTAAAATCCATTTGCATTGCTTTTGTCGTTAACCGCTTCCCTGTTCTTTTTTCAGTAATATTTCTTGTTGTAGGGTTCGTTCTTAGTATGGCCGCTGCTAAACTTTGTACTGAAACTATTAGTGATGGTGAGAATAAGGTTACTTTTGTTGTTGTCTATCTCACTGTCTCTGCTGCTATTTTTCATGCTGCTACTATTAGCGATGATGTGACCGGAGTGGCGATGATGACCCTGCTGATTTCTCACGATCTTTCACAGTTCAGATCATTCATGTTGTTGTTGTTGCTGCTGCTGCCATCGCTTTCAGAAATTATGATCAAATACAATCTGCAAGATAGGACTGAACCTTTGGTCCCTAAACAACATCGCTTTGTTCTTAAGGACCATAAGAAAAATTTTGGTCCAACCCTTCTCTACGTCTTATTTGTCCCTCTAGATCAGACTTAGGCATTCTTAGTAAAAACATTCTGGACAAATACACACCCACAATAATGGATAAGTTAAAACTAAAACTATGGTCAAATTCCTCTCAAGTAATAGAATGGTTTAATTCAATTAAAGATAAGAGTAATACCAAGTTTATACAGTTTGACATTTCTAGTTTCTACTCTTCTATTAACCCTATTATCCATAACAAGGCACTTTGGTTCGCACATAATAAGGTAGGTCTTACTAGGGAAGAAATTAGTGTAATATTAGCGGCTCGTAAATCTAACATAAAATTTAACAATAAACTTTGGATCCGTAAGGATACTCCGGAGGCTTTTGATGTTCCCATGGGAAGCTCGGATTCAGCTCAAATAGCTGATGTAGCCAATTCGTATATATTATATGAAATGACAGACCAGTTCCCAAACATATATGGAGGTCTATACAGGGACGATTGTCTGCTATAACTCCATAATGCCTCTGCCCAGTGTATACAAAAGGTTAAAAATAGGTTAGATAGATTCTTCAGAAGAATGGGTTTTGGCATCGTTTTTGAGGATGAGGTCTCTGTAGCAAACCTTTAGACGTAACTTTAGACTTACATAGTAATACACACTTTTCCCTCCATAAACCATCAGCTAATCTCAAGTACATAAACCCTTTTAGTAACCATCCAAGACGTAACTAATAATTTGGTTAAGAATATCTCAATAAGGCTTTCCAAACTTTCCCCTAACTCCCAAATTTTCAATAAGGAGGCTGACTATTATAATTCAGCCTTATTGAAGGCAGGTTATAAAGATAAAGTAAGATACACCAACTCTTTTAGTGATCTTTCGTCTTTTGCGCAGCACGATACCCAATGTACTAGTGGGGACAAGCCCATTTCTATTTCTTCCCATTCTTCTCACTTTACTGAGAAAGTGGCACATGCTTATCATGCACATAAGGGAGGAGGCTTAACTGGCTTTAAACACCTTAATAAAAACAAAATGTTTAATTTTTTCAACCACACTAACACTGTAACTAGATCTGATGATAATATCTGGCTCATCCTCTAGTTCGCGAAACAAGTTAAATCCAATTTGGTCTGGCAGTTCCGAGACGCGGTGAATAGGAACTTTCTTAGGGGTTCCCACTATTACCCAATAATCAACACACATAAGGTTAAATTTGCGTTTTCTAATACTAAAAATGTGTTACAGTCTATATCTTCCCATAATTTCAGGATTTTAGATTCATCTCTAATCAGCCATCCTAATTATGATGATAATAATAGTAATGTTTATGACAATAATAATAATAATTACACTAATAATTTAACACACTCATATGATGGCAATAGAAATTTAGATGAAAATATAGGTAATATACAAAATATTACTAAATATAACAATCCCTGTAACAACAATAAGATTAGCATCTCGGAATCAAATTCTGATACAATTAAATTTTTAAGTGCGAATGCCAAGACCAAGAATATGGTTTATCAATGTTAGGTAATGATTTACACAGACGTCTCGTTTTATATAGGTTGCTCATCGACACAGGTCTCCAAGAGAATATCAAACCATTATTCTTCTTTTAGGGATAGGAATAAAGTCAATAGTACCGGCCTAAATAAATTTATCTGGAAGCTAAAAGATTGCAATAAACAATTCTCTTTGGAATGGTCAATACTGGCTACTTCAATTCCCTACGACAAAGGTAAGGATGTTTGCCCGCTTTGTAACTTGGAACTTTTCCATATTCTGTTCTCCAAGAATCATCTAGTAAACCAGATAACACAGAGAGCGTATCGATGTAAGCGCTGGCGGAAACATATCTTCTTTTATTTTCGTTAATTTCATCCTTTTTTCCAGTTTTAGTTTTTAAGTATCATTATTTTTTTCCCCCAAATGTTCTCTGGAATAATATCTTTTAATATTATCTTAAATAATATTTATTTCTGAATCCATAGACACTTGTCTTTTCTATTTTCTCCTTCTATAGTTTGTTAAGTAAATCCTTCCCAATAATGTTACATTTGTTGTGTTTGGACCATAATAGTAATTTTAATTTAATATACCCGATCTTCTCCTTGTAGGCATGTAAATTAATATTATTTCACAACAAAATATCTTGCACTTTGTATTACCATTAATTTGTGTTAATATCCGTATATTGATATAATACAAGGCTATGATGTTTTATTTATTATATTTACAATCTTCGCTTGCCTTCAAATCAGCGTGGTTATTTATTTACTTAAGGAGATATAATTACATATGATGAATTCATTGTATTCTCTCCCTTCCTCCAACTTTTTTCGAACTTTTGTTTTCTGGATGTTAATGCGATCCATTATGCCTTCCGTCCTATTTTAATCTTTTTATTTTAAACCTTTAGTATAGCGTTCACAGCTTCTCTCCCGTAATAACTCTATGTAAACCAGTATTCTTGTTTCTAACGGTCTCTTACTTGTCTATATAATGTTATTACTCGTACGTAACCGAAACATTTCGCATATGTCATGCTTCTGTATGTTGGTTCCCTACGATGAATATATGTGCAATTCCACTACCTTTTAGTTCTTTGGAGTAGAGTGCACATATATTTTGAAACATATGTAGGAATTAAAGGAACTTATTGTTTATATCCGTTTTGCTCCATTTATTATTATTCTTCATATCTAATCAAAATACATCATTTTAACTTGGTATTTCTACCTATAAAAGGGGTGTGATATCCTAGTTTTTGTGTGATCTTTGCTACCCATGGTAACTATTGACATATTTGCATTGTCAAAGCTTTTTCAATCGAGATAATATTAATAAATACATACATTCATACATACATATATATATAAGGTTGAGGAGGGTATTGGATTTAACCAAACCCCGGAGGATACAGGTAATACCGAGTAAGTGCTTTATACCGATTAGTTTGGCCCAATCGTTGTATGAACAGGATTGGGTATTATAAGTCGTGTATTAGCGTGTGTATATGTAAAGATATAAAAACAAAAAGATAAAGAGAGCAAAGGTAAGGTTGAAGAATTTTATTGATAGAGTCTTACAGCTGTTTCTGGGAAGATCCAGTACTCCCCTTCATTGGAGACAGAAAAAATAAAGTAATCTATTATTATATCCATAGGCGGATATTTTTAGTATGAAGTGGTAAAGAGTGTGATGTGCTGAAAAAAGAGAGAACAGTACTTGAAGTGTAGTTTCATTCCAGTGGAATATTTACCACTGGAATGAAACAACACTTCAAGTACTGTTCTCTCTTTTTTCAGCACATCACACTCTTTACCACTTCATACTAGAAATATCCGCCTATGGATATAATAATAGATTACTTTATTTTTTCTGTCTCCGATGAAGGGAAGTACTGGATCTTCCCAGAAACAGCTGTAAGACTCTATCCATAAAATTCTTCAACCTTACCTTTGCTCCCTTTATCTTTTTGTTTTTATATATTTACATATACATATATACATATACAAAAATGTAGGCTCACGCAAATGCATCGGCACTGCAGCATGTGCGTAAAAATGTAACCACACAGGGAGCAATATTTCTATGCCAAAACAGTGAAGCTGTGAGTAAAATTTTAAGTTTTAAATTTTAAATTGTAATTACATGTACATCTGTATCTATACAAGACTTCTATATATCTGCAAATTTCTGTTTCTTCTCAGTTTTTCGTTGATACATCAATAATAATTATAACTACGAAAGAAATATCAACACATGTCGATGGCCGATGTTCAGTTAAAAAAACTAAACGCTGTCAAATGGACCCATACCAAAAGTAACGCAAAGAGAAAAAACGGTGGACAGATAACCACAAATATTATGAAATATTTACTTTAAGATTTGCTGACACTACTATATAACACCCATCCCGCAAAAAGCATACAGGAATAAACTCATACCGTAAATACCCAACAACATGTACAAAGTCCACAACATGTGTCATAGAAAGCCGATACCCGACAGACGAACACAATCTGCGCTACCCAAGCAACACACAGTACAAAAACTAATACGAAAGATGACTCAAATCAAATCCTACTACAAGACATACTGATACAATACAACATTCCCCACAGAAACAAAAAATGTATCAGACACCACCCCCACCAGCACAAAGGTGTAGCAAATGATGCAATAAATAGTTGCTTGAAACTATTAGATATCGAAAATATAATGGTGATGACGTTGGTGAAGAATGTTGCAGGAGTAACAAGATTAAACTTACTTAGAAAGGAATACGGAAGAAGAAGAATATCAGTAGAAGACTGCGTGGAATTAGCTAATATATATATAAATTCCTTTGTAGGTAATAGTGAAGAAATTTAATAAAAGCTGCTGAAGTCACAGCAAGACATAAAGAAACTAAAGACACAAATGAATTTAAAAACCAAGAAAAACAGTAGAAATTAAGTGACTGGCAAGCGAAGGCGTTGCATGGTAGATATTTGCAGCAAATAATATTAGTGAGACATGGTTGTGGTTGCAGAAAGAAAAGGTGAAATGTGAGTCAGAAAAGTTGTTAGTAGCTGCACAAGATCAAGCATTAAGGTCTAATTGGATAAAAGCCAAGATGGATAAAAAGTAAGTAGATTTGTAACGTTGATTATGAAACATATAATAAATGAATACTGAGATAGAAAGAATGCGAGAAAAGATAAGACAACCTAGGGAGAGTAATCCAGTGGGAGTTATGTAACAGGACCTCGCCATTGAATTAGAGAAACTATGGAAAGAACAGGTAATATGTATCCCAGTAGCTATAGGTGCTTTGGGAAATATTCCGAAAGATCTGAACAGATAGATAGAGGAAATAGGCACAAACCCAGTTTAGTACAGCTCCAGAAAACAGTGTTAATAGTGACAACTGGATACTTAGGACGGTTCTTGACATCTATGTTTACTTTTTGTAGCTCGGTGTTCAGATTTTCCTTTTCCAACAGTCTAAACTGTTGTGTGTATATAAAATTAATGACTTTACCTGGTTATTGTTTTTCCTGTCATCGCCTCATATTCTTTTAGAACGATGCAGACCAGTTCTATGTGCTTGGTGTTCGACACTATGATTGTGACGTCGTCCGCGTATTCTGTCACTGTTTTCTCACCTCTAGTTCGTGCGGGATAACCCTCAAACCTCCAATTTCCGCAGTAGAGACGAGAGGGGACACTGTTGACGGACTGAATGCATGATGCTGAATGGGTCCGAGAGGTAACCATTCACCCGAACTACCGAACAAATGTTGCTGCATATTGTTACGATCCAACCACCGTAAACACAACCGAAAGCCGCTGCTGTCGGACGGCCTCCAAGTATTGTTGGTCGACCCTATCAAAAGCTTTAGACTGATCCAAATTGATCAACGTTCTATCCATGCCAGCTTCATTATCCACCATGTCTCTGATGTGTTGCATGAGATGGAGATTGTCGCGAAAACATCTACTTGGGATAGCGCATTTTGCGCATTTTTGCGCATCACCAATTAGTTCCTTCTTCGCTAGCAACTTAGTCGAAAATTTTCTATTTGATCTACCTTGTTTGGGTTCTTCCTCAGCGGTGCCACGACACCATAGCTCACAGAACTAGTAAGGTCTCCATTTCTGATGCCAGTTGCGGTAGGTTCCTGTTAATAAGTTGGCAAACAAATCTGGCATATAATAGTATAACTCGTTGGGGAAAAACCATGCAAACTAAGTAATTTCCCCCCGCTCATCCTGTATTTTCACGGCTGTTATCGAAATTTCGCAACGCGTAGCACCACCTGACAGGAATCGTAGTATGCCATCGAGGTAGGCACTGAAGTCCGTCCTGTATTTCCGTTTGCCACTCGTTCCAAACAGTTGGGCAAAATCTCGCTGGAATACCGCCCACATCCGATCGGGCTCAAGTATCGTGTGCCTGTCTGGTCCACCAAAAATTGAATTGTGGCTTTCTGGCCACGTTGATTCTCTGTCACTTGGACTATTCGAGCCGCTTCAATTCTCTCATTTGCTACAGCACGTTCTTAGCTCTGACAATGCATCCTTCGAGTTTAGCTCTGACAATGCATTCTTCGTGCTTAGCTTTGAAGAATTGGTCGAGTACCAGTCTCGCCGCCTGCACGGTTGCAATGCCTCTCCTAAGCGCCTCGTATTTGCTTTCCTTTTATTTTACTTGTATCCTATCGTTAGTGCTTTGCTAAACCTCAGGAATTCTATTCTAAATGCTCTTTTCAGCCCCCCCCCCACTCTATCTGCTAGACCCACACGTTTCCAGGAAACCTTCTAGGTATCTGAAGAAGTCCAGCTACCCTACTCCTGTTAGAGCATATACTGCCACCAGCCTGAAGGCAGCCCTGTCACTACTACTCACATCCAGAACAACTAACTCACCTTCTGGGTCCTGGAGGATAGTTTTTATCTCGAGATTCAGGCCTCTCTGGAATAATACATAGGCTCCACCTTCCATTCCCGGCTGACATGGAGATAAATAGATTTCGTATCCACTGATACGAATTTTTTCTCTAACGGATGGCGATATATATGGCACACACGGAACAAAAAACAGAAGAGAAGAGCAAAAACAAATCTGCCTTTAGTTAATTGGGTACGACGTTTCACGGTTAAGGGTATGAAGTTACCCTATTCCGATCTTCAGCCTCAATATTCGAATAAATTTGAAAGTGTCTAATAACTCATGTGAATTTTGACCATGCGACATCAAGACCACGTTAGAGAAAAAATTTGTAGTTTGGAATCAGTAGTTCTTTGACTGCTATTTCTGAATTCTCAGTATGTTGGAGAAGCAGCTCCTGCTAATCCCTGTATATTTATGATTATAAATGGTTTTACCGATAAAGGTTTTTTCATACTGAACTACTCGGCAAAATTGTTAATTATTAATTTTATTACTAATTGACGATTCCCTGCCCTATATATATATATATATATATATATATATATATATATATATATATATATATATTGGAGAATATACGAAAAAACAACAACAGACGGGGACAGGTGGTGTAAATAACAAAAGGATGTATTAGTATGACGCTCGGGAATACGGAAAGTCTTTGACGTTTCGAGCTACGCTCTTCAACAGAAAGAATACGGAGACAAGGACAAATGCACGGAGAAAAAAAATTGAAAAGTGTTCAGTCAACGGTCACTCATAATAATGGTTGATCATAACAATGGCAGATCATAACAATGGTTGACCGGAAGTTAGAAATTCTTTTTTCAGGAGAGCTAAGAAAAGGAGGAGATAACAAACGCTGATCGAAGAACGAGGGGCTGTGTGTGGGAGATAGAATGCTGGTGATCTTGACGTATGTAGTGTGAAAATGGGGAAGGGAGAAAGGAGTTGTTCAGTTGTAGTGTGTGCGTGGTGTGATGCGAGGGTATTGGTGTGGTGTGATGTGAGGGTGTTGGGAGGTGGGGAGGGCATGGGTGGAGTGTGGGTTAGGCAGAGGGTGGGGTAGAGGTAGGGGTCTGTGGGTAGGGTGGGGTATGTGGGTAGGGGTGGGTGGTGGGTGTAAGGAATTGGATGGGGTGGAGTGGGAAGTAGAGTAGGAGTTTGTTGGGGTGTGGTGGGATGAGCTTATGAGGGGGTGTTGACGATGAAGGGGGAAGGGGAAGGTGGATGTAAGAGAGGGGGAAGATGGGTATGGGAGGGGAGAGAAAGAGAGGAAGAGAGGAGAGAGGGTGGGTATAAGAAAGGGAAGGTGGATTGAGAGAGGGGAAGGTGGGTATGGGGGGGGAGAAAGAGGGGAAGGTAGGTATGGGGGGAGAAAGAGAGGAAGGGAAAGAGAGTGAGAGAGAAGAGAGTGAGAGAGAAGAGAGTGAGAGAGAAGAGAGTGAGAGAGAAGAGAGTGAGAGAGAAGAGAGTGAGAGAGAAGAGAGTGAGAGAGAAGAGAGTGAGAGAGAAGAGAGTGAGAGAGAAGAGAGTGAGAGAGAAGAGAGTGAGAGAGAAGAGAGTGAGAGAGAAGAGAGTGAGAGAGAAGAGAGTGAGAGAGAGGGAAGAGGGGTATGGGGGGAGAAAGAGAGGAAGAGAAAGAGAGTGAGAGAGAAGAGAGTGAGAGAGAGGGAAAGAGAGAAGAGAGTGAGAGAGTAAGGGTGAGAGAGTAAGAGAGTAAGAGTGTAGAGAGTAAGAGTGAGAGAGAGTGAGAGAGAGTGAGAGAGAGGGAAAGAGAGAAGAGAGTGAGAGAGAGGGAAAGAGAGAAGAGAGTGAGAGAGTAAGGGTGAGAGAGTAAGAGAGTAAGAGTGTAGAGAGTAAGAGTGAGAGAGGGGGTAGTACGAGAGAAGAGAGTGAGAGAGAGTATATATATATATATATATATGAAAGATAATAAGAGTGAAAAAACTACAGAAGGCTTGTGTTTTGAGAAATGCGCAAAACATATGCTACCACAATTTTTAATATTTCCTTTCTATCAATGTGCCATTAGAACACCAACACAAATTCGATTAAATAAGGAAACCTTTTTCATTCAAAAATACAAACCCAAACTTAACCATTGCTAACACATTTAAATAAGGAAATTCATCACCCCACTGAGAAAAGGGATAAAAATATAGAACAAAACCATGGTAAATTAATCAAATTCTACCACCTCCTATATTTCGATTATCTCCCCTATACCGGAAGAAATCCCTAATTACCTCCCCCTATCTAGAACTCTTCTTTTCAGACTGGAGCGAACACGTTACAATGAAGTAGAGAAATTTGAAAAGACAACACGAAACCGGTTATTTCTCAAAATACAATGTTTATATACCAAAAAGATTTTATAACATTTTTTCTGACATAATTTAAATATATACTTTAACCATGTAACACAAGCCTTCTGTAGTTTTTTCACTCTTATTATCTTTTATACATCCAACCACGTGCTTTCACATACCAACTTTCTCACCTATATATATATATATACACACACACACACACACACACACACATATATATATATATATATATATATATATATATATATATATATATATATATATATATATATATATATATATATATATATATGTATGTGTGTGTGTGTGTGTGTGTGTGTATAAAGAAAGAAAAAGATAAAGAGTCCAATGGCAAAGTTAGAATTATATTTTATGTATATACACTTTATACATAAAATATAATTATAACTTTGCCATTGGACTCTTTATCTTTTTCTTTCTTTATACATACACACGCTAATACATGACCTATGTTATATTCGCCACTTATGTTGCTACAACGACAGGCGTAAAACTAGTCGGTATACAGCACTTACTCGGTATTGCCTGTATCTTTAAGGTTTGGTTGACTCCAATACCCTTCATAACCTTTATATATATATATATATATATATATATATATATATATATATATATATATATATATATATATATATATATATATAATTATGTTATAGAATATATATGTGTGTGTGTGTGTGTGTGTGTGTGTGTGTGTGTGTGTGTGTGTGTGAGTGTGTGTATGTGTATATGTATATATACACACATATGTACATACATAAATGCACAGACACGCACGCACAGAGACATACGCACATGTTCTCTGTTGCACATGTTTCAATGTCACCATAGGTGCTTCATTTGACATCGATACAGATTGAACAAAAGAACATGAGCCTCGTCCTTAAGTGGAACATGTTTTTTCCCGAGTTTATCAGAAAACCAAATCGTAAGCGCTAGGACAAGCTGTTGTTGACTATATGCTTGTTGTAAGCTGAGAGTTCAGATGATTATGTACCCTTAATTTTCTCAGGTATTCATTCCGTGACTTCTCTTTATTTATCCGACCGTCATATCTGACATTCTCATTTTATCCAAGATGCCGTTACATGAAATAGAACTTTATTCCAATGTTTGTAAACAATCGGGTAATGATGTCTCTGTTTTATGTTTTGTGAATGATATTTGGCTCACAGAAGTCCAGGTCATCAATAAACGAACGGTAGGAGATAGTTCTCGATCCATTTCTAATGGAGACTCTTGGAACTATGTCGGTTACGAAAACGAGGTTTCCAGTTGATCTGACCAACGGAACAGCCTGCTCGTGAAATTAACGTGCCAGTGGCTGACCACTTCACAGACACATGTAACCGTAACGTAGTTCCCGAGGAGATTCAGCGTGAGTAGAGATCCAACAGAAACAGGAAGAAAGAGTAAGAGAACGTTGTGAAAAAAATAGCAGGGATCTCAACCATCCCCTGCCGGACCCGCATGGAGCTTTGGGTGTTTTGGCTCAATAAACCTTCACAACGCCCGTTCTGGGATTCGAAACTGCAATCCTACGATCGCAAGCCCGCTGCCCTAACTACTGGGCCATTGTGCCTCCACTATAGAGACTATATTTTGTGAGAATCTAGGATAGTGGCTTTAATGACAGGACAGAGATCAACAATGAACGTCTGTCATCCTGAATGATGTCTTTTTGATGGTGAATGCTATTGGGTTCAATGTCTTCCTTATCACTCATAAGGAGCAGGTGCTGTAGCAAGTCTTGATCAGGCGTTCAATGTCACTCACTAGCGGCTGTAAGATTTTGGCTAACTGTAAAGCGAAAATTAAACTTACAGAAATACAGGGAAACAGAATTATACCTTTTAGAGTGAACAGACATAAAGGATTTGACAAGAAATAATGTTATTCGGAGTGCAATCAGGTTAAGTCAAGAATATTGATCCTTACGCATACTGTATTATCAAATTGTCTCATTGATGAAAGTGACTTGGTTTACATTTAAACGTTTTATAAGACAAATCAGATTGACAATGGAATGAACAACTCTTCTCTCACTGACCTAATCGATTATTATATATAGTCACCAATGTTGCGATTCCTAAATTTTTGGAATGATTCTAAGATTCAACTACGAACTTTATAACTACGCACCAGATGGAGAGCTTACTGTTAGATGTCTTTGTTTCTTGGAATTCTCATTACATAATATATTTTCCGCACATGCACAAAGAAACACACGCACAATGAAAAACTCACTTACACACCCGCACAAGCACAGACTCACACACTCACATACATACACACGTACACACGTACACAGACTCACGCAAATGTACATACATATATTTTTAATATAAATAATAGGCTGCAATGTTTTACCACAAAGCATAATTATAATTCTCAATAACTGTGACTAGAGTGTGGAAAACATCTACATTGCTAGAAATAAGAGCTAAAATGCACTAATGCTGTAGTTAAACACGCATGAATGAAAACATATATACTAACAGGGACCGTAATTGTCTGAAAAGCGCCGACCGAGAATTTTGAAGATTGACGCGTCAGATTTGGCAATTTCCTTTGCCACCTGCTGTTAAGCCAGTTCGATTTTATATACATACATATATACATACATACATACATACATACATATATACATACATACGTACGTACGTACATACATACGTACGTAAGTACATACATACATACATACATACATACATGCATACATACATACGTACATTACATACATACATATATACATACATACATACATACATACATACATGCATACATACATACGTACATTACATACATACATATATACATACATACATACATACATACATACATGCATACATACATACGTACATTACATACATACATATATACATACATACGTACATCCAGCAAATCTGTCGCGTTCACAAATTCTTAACATTGAACTACGGTAGTACTTGGATAATATTCTTAAAACCGCAATATACCCAACCCACACGCAGCATATTCAGAGCTTTGTTGCTAATTTAGTTCTCACGCAAATTGAAAACTGTTAGAGTTTTTGATGAGTACTTGTCCCTAACTACATTTTGGCAAAAGATAAAAAAAAAATTGAGATTGGTTCTAGTAGAAAAAAGTTCACTTCAAATTTTTTTAGCAACGTTATAAGAGGGTAAGTAACGGCACCAACTTGTTTAGATCTAAACAATTTTTTTTAATTTTAAAAGCAAAATATATTTATCTTAGCTTCAATGATAGACTAGAACATGAGAAATTTCATAGTTATGATTGCATGCAACGAAGCTCTGTATCAATTAAGTTGTGAGGTACAATATGAAGAAAAACATAAGTAAGACAAACAAATGGATTTAAGTATAATTAACTTGTTTTTTTTTTATTTTATATATAAACTATATTCTAATTAAGCTTAAATGATAGAGCTCAATTCGAGGAATTTCATGGTATCAATCCCATCCAATAAAAGTATGATTGATTGTTTCTCAAATTTGAAGGTGATAATGTAGTTCTATTCTTTTATATGAATATAGTTCTATAAGGGGACATATAATATATGTCAGCGGCATTATTGAGATGAGGAAAAAATTATCAAGTAAAAAATGTCTTGTTCTGTACTTTGCCAGATGTAATAACTTCTCTTGAATTTTTCCAGGTGTAATAACTTGTCCTGTATTTATCCAGGTTTATAATCTTAATAATATTATTGCTCTTGCTCGCATTTTTCATGTAAAATATACTTGATCTACAAATAATATTGTCACGCTCACAAATTCTTCAAACTACAGAAAATCAATAATCTAATCGATGTGCTATTTTCCATGGTTTCCAGATAAGACGCCCGGTCATATTGACACCACTGTTTATAAAAAAAAGTGAAATACCCATTTAGATATTTATCTACACGGAGAACAGGCTGAAATCGTTCTGATGCAGCCTCAGCTTCTTTCCCAACTGAGTAATGTTGAAAAGGCTAAGGTCATCGAGGCTTTCAGTAGTTGTACCAGCTTCAGAGTCTATTCAAGAATCACCAAGAGAATTTTGAATAAGTTTAAGAAGAAAACAATAAATCATAATCGCAATATGAATCAGCATTTCAATCATCAGCGGATGAAATCAATCACAAGAGGTCTAACTCAATCGCTAAGGCACTGGGCATGTGGATGTAGCAGAGAAATATCAGCTATCGTAATTCAAAGTGTGATGATAGAAGACCTGAAAATGAAATCGTATGTGAGATCTGCGTGGAAGCTTGTTACTTCTGGACAAAAGATTAGAAGGCTGGAGAGGGCAAAAAAACATATTGACACAGAACCAGGACAGTTCTCTGACACAAATCAGAAAAATGTCATACAAGATTAGCATACACACAGATATGAGAGCTGCGTTCAGTGTTCAGAATCTCACAGAAGGGCCAAATATGTTAATTTCATGTGAAACACGCCTGCCAAAAATAGGATTGTAAACTGCTTGGGTTCTAAAAACAAGAAGATGCCATTTATCATGTTTGAGAAGAGTGAATGTCTGTGAGACGTTTGTAATGGTCAAGTTTTAAAATATGTAAAGTCCTGGATTTTTATTGAATATCCTGAAGCAAGAGACAAACGAAGGAATCCACAATAAGATTGCTATGGACTTCAAATTTATATTCCAGCAAAGTGGAGTTCCTTGTCACACAAGTGCAGGGGCTCGAAAAATTCTCAGGGATTAGTTTGGGAACACGTTTGGGATAAGGACTCCTCATCACCTGATTTGAACCCATAAGACTTTAGCAACTGTAATGAACTGACCAGAAAATATTTTGTGACCACAGCAACCTGCTAGACGTCAAAAACTCCATCTTTACGAAGTGGGAGGAGGACATTGATGAATAATTGATTAAGAATTCTTGTGGTGAAATCAGGAAGATGGTTGAGGAAGTCATTGCCAAAAGAGGAACAACTCTTGATGCATAAGTGTTAGGATTTCACCCAGGCGTGTCTCTGGAAGATCCAAATAAATCTTTAAACATAGATTCGAACTTTGTTCCAATCGTTAATGAGCTCTCAATCTTGAGCTATATTTAATTATTTACGAAAATATCATATCACTTTCATTCATGATCAGCTCCATTACGATTCTCCTGGTGAGCCTCAAGATTAGTGAACATTTTATTTTTTGCTTGAGTTCAATAATTCTTTGTAGTGTCCAATAACGATAGTAAAACCATTGTTAATTCCATTAAGTTATTATTAAGCATTCACAACATTGAAAGGTTCGAATTTGAATCTGACATTTGGAAAATTTTGCAGGTAAATCCGGTATACTCACCAAAGACCGGCACACTGCAGGCAATAATCCATCATGTGTGTCCTAATTAGAAATGAGCCAGCAAAAAACGCAACATGGTGCAATACTTACACTGCCCGATCTACGATGATAATATATGCCTGCGGTCTTAGGTTGTGCATATAATTATATACAGAAATGTAATGCATCGAAATTACCATCGTACAAGTGTACATACATGTTAAAGTATTTCTGTCTGTCTGTCTCTCCCCTCTCTCTCTATCTCTGCTCTCTCGGAATATATATATATATATATATATATATACATGCACTCACACACACATATATATATATATGTATATATGCATACATATACATACATAGATATATGTATATATATATAGGTGAGAAAGTTGGTATGTGAAAGCACGTGGTTGGATGTATAAAAGATAAACAAGAGTGAAGACGTGTTACAATACAGGTAGAGAAATTTGAAAAGAGAATACGAAACCGGTTATTTCTCCAAATACAATGTTTCTATACTCAAAATTTTCTAACATTTTTCTAACATAACGATTTAAATATATACTTTAACCATGTAACACAAGCCTTCTGTAGTCTTTTCACTCTTGTTTATCTTATATATATATACACGCATACACACACACACACACACACACACACACACACACACACACACACACACACACACACACACACACACATATAAATATATATACATACATACATGTTCTCCAAGTATGTATGTATATATATATATATATACACGCACACACACACACACACATATATATATATATATATATATATATATATATATATACATACATACATGTTCTCTGTGAAAATGTAGTTTTGCACGGTCAAAGTTTGAAAGAAGTCGAACAATTGCGACCGAAAATTGTTTTAGTGTTTACAAATTTTGTTTTGGAATGATTAGGGTGTTGCGCTAAAACAAAAGCGTGGAGGGCGGCGAAAGAAAGCGTAACACCTGTTTTTAGGCCCTAACGGAGCGTGCCGTTTGCGGCGTTAGATCACGTGAATAATGATCTGGAAAGACTAGAAAGTCTAGAAATAATTTAAAAAGTTGACCATTCAGACTGGGAAGCACGATAAAGGAAAAACACAAGTGCTCGCGCGGACTTTTCGATTGAATTAAATAACTGTTTAGCCGAACACAATTACCCATTACCAATCGCAGAAGAAGTGTTCTCAAGATTAAATGAAATGTTCACAAGATTAAACGAAGGACACGACGTTAGCAGAAGAAAAATGTAAATTTTGGATGACAAAAGACATCAAATATCTGGATCAAGTAATTGGCGAAGGAATGCAAAATAAGGTACTGAAAAAAGGCACAGAAACTTATTAAAAATGAGATTCATAGAAAATGAAGCATGTAGATGCGAAGAACTCATGAAATGGCGATATGACACACTCTAGGTCCCAACACAGTCACAAGTCGTTGAGCCCACGGGAACAAGTGGAGGAAAAAGGAAGAAGCAAATGAGTTCCAACAATCAATCGCCAAAAAGTCAAAATATCAAGTTAGAAAAAAGACAAAGAAAAAAGGCTATAAGAAGAGGAGGGATGAATAAAGTAAAATAAAATTGCTTGTATCGCAAAGAAAAAACTAAAAGAGATGTTGTAGTGAAATGGTACACTATTTCCCTCGTGGCAAAATGGTATGAATGGCCACTATAAATCAGAGGCAGTAGAAGTCGAGGTCAGTCAGTAGTAGTAGAGTCGTTATACAAATTTCTTAGTTGGAGGCAGCGTCAGTTACGTGATATATACGAGGTCGAGTTACCGTCAACGTAGACATTTCAAACTCACTGTCTTGCAGAGTTATCAGCGATAGTAGGATAGACTAGTCAAAGATGATCAGACGTGGATTACCGCCACAGCATAACTATATTATAACAGATAGATAGACAGGTAGATAGACAGACAGATAGGGAGATAGATAAATAGATAGATAGAGAGAAAGGTTTCTTTATAATATCATGCGGTCAATTCATTTATATTTCATTACAATGTATTTCTTTCTTTTTTCTTCTCATTGTATACCTATCAACAAAGGCTGGTGACCTTTCAAGATGTCAGTTTTAGGAAGTATGATGGGAAAGATAAGGAAAGTGGGAAGGGAGCTGTCGCCACTGAAAAACTGCAAAAGTGAGTTCAAACTTCAAAATGCTATGAAAGTGCATATTCCACTACACTTGTATAGTCAAGTACCATATTCTGTGTAATTCAATGTTTTGCATGAATAAACATTAAAGATTAGTACAATACATCCAGAACCACGCTAATACCTTAAGAATAAAATTAGGGATTTCTCAGTTTTCTGTGAATCGATTTTGATGAAAGCTGGTTTGCACACTATCGCAACAGATTTCCTGTTTTCATTTTTCTGTGTAAGGTCCTTTCTTTTTATTTTAGATTCTCCAGTTTTTGCGTGAACCACAATAATAGCTTTTCGCTTTTCTAAGAACAATGGAACGTGGAAAAAGCCTTAACGATGAGGAAAAGTCTGTCATCGTCAAGGAAAGTGCTAATGACATATTTCTTTATGTCATTGTGAAGAAGTTAGGTTGTCATGTGGACATGGTTAGACGATTCCTTCGCCAAGGAAGAAACGATCTGATTGTGGGACGTCCAAGACTGTGATTGCTAGGGATTTAAGGAATATTGACTGCAGGTTACGTGGTAAACCTGGACAAACACGTGAAGCCATTTTCCCCACTTCTGGACTTCCTCATGTACCGAAGACCACAGGAAATCGCATCCCTGGTACCTAGCTTCCGTGCAACAACCCCTGAAACTGCTCCGTCACAGGAGTTCGAGGCTTCACTGGACTCAAAAGTAAATGGCGTTAGATATGAGTTTTTATTCTGTTCACTAACGAGACTAGGGTGACTCTTAACGAACCTCACGATAGGGCAAATCGTTGGGTCTATTTTGGAGATGAACGGCACCGACGTTTACAATACCAACAACAACGTGAACGAATTATGTTGTGGGCTGGTATCATTGGCGGCAGACTTGTTGGCCCAGTCAGGATGCCTAAAGAGGCAAAATTGACCGCAGTCGTCTACTGCAATCTCCTGAAGGAGATTTTGGATTAGTGCCTTATGTATATTGTATATTTAGCTGGAACCCACTCTGTAGGGTATAAATTACATAATAAAACAGGGCCTGCTTAAATATATTTTTGAGTACCTTTTATCATTTTGTAGGATTTTTTCCCTTTTTCTTGCTTACTTGGATAAAATAATTCAAAAGAGATCTTTTCCTCGTATCACTTTTCCTCGTAGTTACATTAGATATCTTTCTTAATCAGTGGTAAAATGGTTCTAGTATACTTTCTCGGGTATATTTAACTTCTATAAGAACAACGATTGTCATAATTTCAATGTTTTATATATATATATATATATATATATATATATATATATATATATATATATATATGTGTGTATATATATTGAAATTTCAATTGAAATTGAACTTTTATAGCATATTTTTGATCTCTCACCTTAATGTATGATCTTCCGGTGAAAACTAAAATTTTAACTTTATCCATGGATGGTATATGGTTTTACTTTAAATTATTTTCATATCATATTTGCTATTGCTGTTAGTTTAGTGTGTATCTTACTTAACTTTAATGTATAGGATGTTTTGAAATTTCTTAATAGTTTTTCAAACTTAACATATGTAAAACAATACTGATACATTATTCTGATTAATGAAAACTATGAATAAAGATTTACTGTATCTGTACACAATATAACAACTTTATTTTATATCATTTTGACCTACGTGCCTTATGTTAAAACTTCCCCTGCTCCATTATAAACTGGTCTGCTAGTAGAGAACCCCCCCCCCCCCCACTTAAAGTAATTTGTCACTAAACCCAAAGAAATTTTATAACCATATCATCCATGTATACTGTCTATATTGTTTACCCCTTTCCCTTTCCCAATAAAGAAAATGCTAGTGCCCTCTTAAGCTTTGAATCACTAGGTCTGATAAGATGATCCATAAATCAGAAACTAAAAAACAATTAAAATCAGTGACAGTTAAAAATCTGCTTAGAATTATTTACTAGCCTTTATGATCTGGCTAAGTCAAAATGTTTTTTTTGTATTCTTCCTTTCTACTTGGAGAATTTAAATGTAGTTACAAAAATATGTCCTTCTGTTGAAATGAAATTTCAGTAAATTTCAATATTTTTGTGCAGCTGAGGATTGCTCTACATTTTACATTTGATGTAATGTTCACATTGCTTAAATAAATGGAGTCGCATGAAACGATCGTACTGCATTAACTTTGGATATCCTTGTTGCTTTTGATTTTAATCACCTTATTTTGGAATTGTATTGATATTACCGTACTTAATTCTGGTGCCTAAACGTAAGTCAATCTCTCTCTATATATATGGATGATCATTTATTGTGATGCATATCACGTTATTAACGTTGGAGCCACATTATTCTGAAACAACAGTAACTGTACTCTTGATAGATACTCGCACGTCGGCAAAAGGAATTGTTTTTTTTTCCAACAATGTAATTTTCCTTGCAGTTGGGGTAAGTAATGCAGCATATGAGATTTTGCGTCTTACAGTTCACATCTGCATTTACTTTGAACGAGATTACGCCTTTGAAATTTACGTGGTAACCACTTTCTAAGCAATTAAAGTTGTTGTTGTCGTATGTTCCACATCTGTTATTACCTTATTCTTTACGGAGAATTCTAATGCATTGTCTGATGTAGATTTTAGTTTTGTGTGATTTTCTGGTTGGCGTCTACTGTTTCGTAAAAGGTTTTATCAATCGGATTTTTCAATGTGGGGCTTTGTAGAAGTATAGGCACGTTTGATTTTATGGTGTTTAAGTTTTTCCTTTGATGTCCTTAGCTGTGTGATGCTCAGTTTCATCGTCTTTTTAATTCCCTCGCTTATTAATTGTAAGTGGTATTTCTGTTTTGTTAGGAAGCCTTTGAGCCCGTTAAGTCGGATTTGACGTACTTTGGTATCAATCACAATAGTACAGATACGTCTTGCTGTGCTGTATGAGATGTTCGTTTTGATGTGTGAGGGATGGTGAGAGTAGAAATTCAAATATTGATGCGTGTCTGCTTTTTGCCAAGATATGTGTGTTGTGACTTGTGTATTTTTATGTGAATATCCAGGAATGGTAATTTATTGCAACTGGATTCTGTTGTGATTTTGATGGATGAGTAAAGTGTGTTGAGCATTAGCTTCATTTGATGTGTCCCAAAAGATAAAGCTATCATTGAGGAAGCGTTTCTACTTTTTAATGACGTATTTCTTTCAATCCTGATTAAATTCTCTCTCTACCTCCTCATAATGCTTTTCAGCCAAACATCCCATAACTAGGTTAGAATATGAGGGTGTAAATCACATCCCCATAACGGCTATGGGGCCATTAATCTATCGATATGTCTTATTACGGAATCTAACGCTGTTTTCTTCTAGTACCAGACGTGTGGCTTTGGTGATAAAGTCAATTTTGAAGTGTTCATTTATACGTCCTCTCTGTTTCTCTATCTAGTATTAGTATAGTACTTTCTGGGACAGTAGGTGAAATATGCTGGAGAAAATCTATGCCGTCCTGTGTAGAGGTGGGTATTAATGGACATAAAAGGTTTTAGAAGTATGTCCCCAAAACGACTCAGCTGTTGCGTTGGGGCCTGAGGTTCAGCAACTATTGGTCTGAGTTCGAGGTCAATAGGTCTTAGTATGTTTGTGAATCGGTTCCTCTTCTCAGTTATGGCTCTCTGTATTTTATAGCTTTTGAAGATTTTGAGTAAGCCGAAGAAATTTCTCCCTGTGGATGAATCTTGGTATTCAATAGTGTTTTGATTTTATTCATCATCGCTTGGTTTTTTTCTTGTAATAGGTTTGCTCTATTAGAATTTCCAAAATTTATCTTTATAGCAGTCTTTGTCCGTGATCGTTATCGGCCTGTTTTAGAATGATTGAATTGTCTTTCTTCAGTGTTAGTAAGGCTTCTTTTCTCATTCACGAAGTTTTGATCGGGTACTTAGGGGAAATTTCAAATCGTGTCTCTATATGCCTCTAAATGTCTGTCATTCTCTTTGTAGGCATGAAGTTGGATTTATTTCTGACAATTCATATGCCATTTATATCCCCGTTGCCGATGAATTTTATAAGTTGGAGTGGCTATTAAAATGCTCAATATCAGCTTTTACTTCTATTAGATTAGGAGTGGGTATAGGGGTAAATTTTAAAATGCAATGAGATTCATTTCATTTTTGTTTTCTGTTTGACAAAGTTCATGAACTTCGTGTCAACTATATATTCTGTGTGCTCATTAAAATTTACTTTTGTGTTGGCTCTGGCGCGCGCGATTATGGTATTTTCTTCCTAAAAATGGAATTGTGCTACTGTGTTTCCATTTTGTATATATATATATATATATATATATATATATATATATATATATATATATATATATATATATATATATATATATATACTTCTATTAACGCACATGCATTATCTGTGCAAATAGAAATGCCATAAATATGCGTTGTACAAGAATATTACATCAAATATTTATAACTTCTGTTTATTATATGTGCAACATGTTTTATCTCTCATTTGGGCGTATTGCACAAGTAAATAAAAAAATGTGACAATTGACCTATATACATTTGATATTCGTAGGAACATAAGAATGATTAACTATATTACCAGGTAGGTCAACCAAACACTCAAATGCTTCCTTCATTATGTATATACATATAAACATATATATATTTATAAATAGGCATATATATTTATAAACATATATAACCATATATATATTTTTGGCGCAGGAGTGGCTATGTGGTAAGTAGCTTACTTACCAACCACATGGTTCTGGGTTCAGTCCCACTGCATGGCACCTTGGGCAAGTATCTTCTACTATAGCCTCGGGCCGACAAAAGCCTTGTGAGTGGATTTGGTAGACGGAAACTGAAAGAAGCCCGTCGTATATATGTATATATATATATATATACGTATGCGTTTGTGTGTTTGTGTTTCTCCCCCTAGCATTGCTTGACAACCGATGCTGGTGTGTTTATGTCCCCGTAACTTAGCGGTTCGGCAAAAGTGACCGATGGAATAAGTACTAGGCTTACAAAGAATAAGTCCCGGGGTCGATTTGCTCGACTAAAGGTGGTGCTACAGCATGGCCGCAGTCAAATGACTGAAACAAATAAAAGAGTAAAAGAGTATATTTGTATACAAACATATCGAGAAAAATCTTGTAAAATCACAAGACAAGACAGTCGTTTCACCTAGGTATGCACCACAACCAGTTCCATAGTAGCCCATCCGTGTGGGATCGGGCACAGATAGGGATGAACGACCGTTTACAGCAATAAAACTGTTCGAATATTTCATTTCCCGACTCTGTCACTTGTTACGTGCGCGGGTGCATACACACACAGAGGCAGACAGACAGACAGACAGATATATATATATATATATATATATATATATATATATATATATATATATATATATATATATATATATATATATATATATATATATATATATATAGATAGATAGATAGATAGATAGATAGATAGATAGATATCTTTTTATTATAGCCACACAGGGCTAAATACAGAAAATGGACAAATTACAAAGTAGAGCTTTTGGGGGGGGGGGGATAATTTGGATCAAAAGGGATCGCGGGAAAAAAAAAAAAAAAAAAAAAACGTGGGAGGGGGCGATCAATAGGGATCGTGTATCACAGTCGATGTAAAAAACGGGGAACAGATTAGGTTTATCCGTGGAGAGAAAAGCCTACGGAAAAGACCACGGTCACCTCAGGCTTTTTTTTTTTAAGGTACATGAAAGTAAGTACCTTCTCTCTTTTTGTCTCTTTTTGTTACAAGTCTATGCTTAAAATGGTGTCGTCTTTCATTCTTACCATTCTTGCCACATTTACCCATTTTTTATTGAAACTTTCATTCGACAACACTTTCCTCTCTATCCTCATCCTCCTTTTCAAGTGGTACTTGAAAAAGTTGACGAGGGACTGACCAGAGAGGAAAGTGTTTGTTTGTAGACCTTTCAAACGCGTCCACCACACGCATTCTTTTGCCATAGCTATCAGTGTTACAAAAACCGTTTTTCCTTCCCGTTTAAAGGAAGGTGGCGGAACAATATTCACGATAGACTCGGCTGATAAGTGGGCTCGTCCCACACGCGACAACAGCCGTTCGACGAAGGTCCACAACTCTGAAATATCTGGACACTGCACGAGTGCGTGCAGAACGGTTTCGTCGCTCTGACCGCATCTCGGGCAGGTCGGTCCGGTGGTTTTCGAACCGTGTCTGTAGATCTTCTCTCGAACTGGTAGTGCGTCTCGATAGCATTGCCAAGCCAGGGATCTCTGGAAATTATCCATTGGCCCCGGCCCGAACGTCGTCTTGAAAAGGCGGGTTAAGAATTTCTCGTCGACACCCAGGTTTGCCCCGAGAGTGTCGTCAGACCTCCCCTCCACTAGTCCTCTATAGAACGCATTGGTCGTTTGGAAGTTGCACAAGTTTGATCCCGGACGGCAGAGCTGTTGTAGAGCTTGGCGACACTCGCGGTGCCATTCGCCCAGTTTCGGTCTCTTCCTGATCCAAGTTTGCAGTTCGGTGAGTGAGACGAGCTGCGGGAAGGCGTGCCTCACAAACGGCGCCCACACCTGTTCACCGTCGTCAATGAAGTTCCAGAGATGCCGCAGTCTCAGCGCATGTCTGCGCATCATTAACCACGGCATCCCCAGTCCTCCACGTAACGGTTGTTGACAGCAAATGGATCGCCTCACCATCGGAACGCCACCCTTCCACAGAAAGCGGAAAAGTATGCGTTCTAGTTTCGTGATGGTGGCATCGGGACAAGGCACGACGGTCAGGCGGTAATCGATGACTGATGCGATATACACATTAGCCACCTCCGCCCGGCCTTTTAGAGATAACTTTCTCTCAGCCCATGTTTGGCTGAGTTTGATCACTCTACTGGTAATCTCGTCCCAGTTCTTATCCATTTGGAGGTCCGGACTGAACCAGACCCCGAGCAGTTTAACCGGTCCGTCCGTCCAGCGTCCCACTACGGAGTCACTGTTGGACGGTATGGGATTGCTTCTCCAGGTGCCGAGTAACAAACCCACTGACTTTTCCGGGTTAATTTTTGCTCCTGTCACCGTTTCGTATTCTTTAAGTGTCTCGCCTAGCATCTCGACGTGCTTTTCGCTCGACACTATGACGGTGACATCGTCCGCATATGCAGACACGCTCGTCCCGCAACCCAGCTCTCGTGGGATACCCCTCAGTGTCGCCAGCTTCCGCAGTAGTGGTTCGATCGTCAATACATACAGAAGCGCCGACAAGGGACATCCCTGACGGACCGAACGCGTGATGTCGAACGGTTTTGACAGGTGACCGTTTACCCGTATTACCGATCGGATGCCGCTATACAAGGCAGCGATCCAACCGCGGAAAACGGGACCAAAGCCAGCTGCCCTGAGGACGGCCGTTAGGTATCGATGGTCGACCCTATCGAAGGCTTTAGATTGATCTAAATTGATCAGCGCCCCACCCATGCCAGGATCCTTAACTACCCTGTCCATGATGTAGCGCATGAGGTGGAGGTTGTCATGGATACTTCTGCCCGGCACGGCGCATGTTTGCGCCCTGTCGACCAGTTTATCGATGACAAGCGCCAACCTCTCGGCTATTACTTTGGCCAAAATTTTCAAGTCTGCGTTGAGCAGAGTGATGGGCCTGAAATTATCTATAAAATTCCCCTTGTTTGGGTCTTTCTTCAGCAATGTCACTGCACCTCGGCTCACGAAACCGGGAATTCTCCCGTTTTGTTGCCAGTTGCAGTAGACTGATGCCAAGAGGTCGCCAAACAAGTCTGGCATTTGACAATACAGCTCGTAGGGTAGACCATCCAATCCAGGTGACTTATCCCTCGCGCAGCCCGCCATAGCATCCCTTACTTCAGCAGCTGTGATGGGACCCTCACAACGCTCTGCCTCTCCCGCCGAGAGCCGCGGCAGGCCGGTCAGGTAGGCAGTGAAGTCCATCCTGCGTTCCGACTCACCGCTCGCACCGAACAGTCGAGCAAAGTGCTGTTGAAAGGCCCCACACATCCTTTCGGGGTCGAGCAGACTACATCCCTGTTCATCGATTAGAGACCGAATGGTGGCTCTGTTACCGCGTTGCGCCTCCGCCACCCGGGCTTCCCGCGCAGCTTCGATCCCTTCGTTCCTTAAGGCACGCATTTTAGCTCTGACGACGCAACCTTCGTGTTTGGCGTTGAGGTGTTGGTCGAGGGCCATCCTCGCAGCCAAAACGTTGGTTGCGCTGCCAGTTGTAAGTGCCTCTTCTAGTTTCTTAACTAAGTCTCCCTCTACTCTATTTCGATCTATCGCTTGTTCTTTACTAAACCTAATAGATTCCGATTTGATTGCCATTTTCAGGGCAAACCACCAGCGGCTGTTAACGATGGCTCCTGTTAACGCCCTCTTAATTAATTCGCTAATCCGGTTCCTGTAAACCTGCCGCGCTAAGAGCGAAGCGTTCAGTTTCCAGTAACCGGGACCCTGCCTATGTGTCTTATCTAAGTCGAGCGTACACGTCACAAACTTGTGATCTGTGTAGCTGACTATTTTAAATTGTGGACATCCTACACTATCTCTATCCGCTGTCCTACATAGAACTCTATCTAGATACGATCTCGACGATCCGACGCGGTTTCTCCAAGTCCACGTTGGCACGTTCGGATGGTCGAGTCGGAACCTGTCAGACAAATGGAAACGTCTGAGCAGGTCTTTGAGGCACTTACATCCCCTTCTACTCCTATCCACTCCCACATAGTCTATATGCGTGTCCAAGGTAGCGTTCCAGTCCCCTACTAACAGTAAAGGTCGTGACGTTCCCAGGAAAACCTCTAGACGTCTAAGGAAATCCGCCCGACGCGTTAAGGACGGTGCATACACTGCCACCAGACGGAAAGCACACCCGTTTGTGCTATCGACGTCCAAGACAACCAGCCTACCCTCCGGGTCTAGGAATATTGGCCTTACTTTTAGGTTCAGACTCTTCCGAAAAAGCACCGCGGTACCACCACCACCCATGTTTGGCAGACAGGGAGAAAAATAAATGTCGAAATGTCCACCAAACATGGACTTGAGGGCCCGCTGGTTACTGAGTCTGGTTTCACTGATAGCTATGATTTCTATGTTCTGTGACTTGATGTCATTTAGAAGGTAACCTTGCTTCCAAGCTGACGCCAAGCCACGTACATTTACACAACCTAATTTAAGCATAGTTGAAGTCGAAATTTGTGTTTCATACACGACAGTAAAAGAGACAAGAGAGAAGGTTACTTACTCGTTTCGAAAGTTTTAGCTTCCTCTTCTTTTGAAGTATCTTGGATGAGGTTTTTGAAGAGTTTCTTTGATAAATATTTTTGGAACCCCCCAACCGCATTTGGAAAGAGGGTTTTGAGTGTGTGGTGCTGCGTTTGTGTGATGTGAACTATTTTGATGTGTTTCGGTGGTGTAGTGCGTGGATGATTGTTCAGCTTATAATTATCTTCAGAAATGTTTGTTTGCGATATGATGTAGTCCATTAATTTTGTGTTTGTTGTGTCTATCGCTGATAGCATTGTGTGTGTTTTTGTGATGTTGGTGCTGGTTTGTTTGTGCAAGGGGCTTTCAGCGGTTACATATTTCCCTGCTTTGCATGCATTTAATTTTGGGGTTGTTTTTGATCTTTTTCGTTTACTTCCTGTGGCTATTTGCCATTCTGTAGAACTTTCATCGTTAGACGAAATGTCTGACGAATCAGAAGGGGGTAAAGGCAAAGCATTTGGTTCTATTTGTGTGTTTGTCGATGGTGTTGTGGTGTGTGGTGTGTGTGTTGTTGGGGAATTGGGAGTAGTATTGGTCTTTTCTTCGTTCTCAGTGGTTGTCTTCTTGGTTGTTGTTCTTGGTGTTGGTGTTGGTCTGTCTTTAGTTGTTGTTGGTGGTGTTGTTTCTGTTTTTGACTCAGGTGGTGGTGTTGTTTGGTTGGGTTGGTTTGTTCGTTGTTGCCGTTCTTTCGTTTTCGCATATAGCTGCTTGATCAGTTGTGCATACGGTGGTGTGGGTAATAATGCTGGTGTTTTGGGGTTTTTGGTTTTCCCGTGGCTGTTGTTGTTGTTGTTGCTGTTGTTTCGCGGCAGAATTGCAGTCCTTTTGGAAGTGAGCTTCACTGCCACATATGTAACAGCGTGGTCGTCTGCCTTCCACCACTACATACAGCCTTTGCGTTGATGGTAACTTTATGTAGGTGGGTATTTTATTTAGTGACTCCTGGGTAATATGGAGAAGGATCTCCATTTTTTTACCCACCCACTGTTGCTTTTCAGAAACATTAATTTGCAATATATCAACTTCCTCCATATCGACACATACGGCTGATGTTATCCATAGTGTGTCTACCGTGGGAGGAATATTTTTTATGATAACCCTTGTTACCCTCTGACCAAGGTAACTCGGTATCATTGTTAACTCTTCTGTGTTAAGAGTTAGCGTTGAGAATCGTTTCGCTAACTCTTCACTTTGAAAAATAACTTGCACATGGGCAAATTTATGCCACCAAGTTACATAATCCTTATATTGCCATACAGATCTCAAGCATTTCTCGATCTTTTCCGTGCTTGCTTTTTCTGGTTTTTTTGTTTTTGAGTTTAAAATTTTATAAATAATGGTCTTTTTGTTTGTGTCTTCTAAAATGTCTTGTGGTATGTTGATCCGCACCTCGTCATTTTCTTTCGTAAGTAAAGCCTTTGTATCTTTTATCTGCTGTGCAGTAAAAGATACTACCGTCGTTTTTTCCTTTATCGCCTCGGCGAAGTTTGTTTTGATCTTGTTATTGTTGTTGTTGGTGGTGGTGCTGGTGTTGATGGCAGAGGTGACTGTTGCTGTATTAGCGTTGTTGTTGGCGGTTGTGATGCTGGCAGGTGTTGTTGTTGTGGCAGATGGGTGACCTTCTTCTTGTGTACTCCTCTGACCTTCATATGAGTTACGAAGTGGCGGGAAATTTTTTTCATAATTTTCTTCGGCGTTCAGGCGTATTTGAGCAAATTGTTTGGCCATCATGCTCTTCTCTTTCTCTCCTTCCGTTGTCTGTGGTGAAAGGAACAAAAGAGGAGTGGAGTTGTTGTTCTTTTTGTTATTGTTGTTCTTGGTGGTAGTGGTGGCTGCGATGACGGTGGCAGTAGTGGTTTTGGTTTTGTTGTCGTTGGTGGCGGTCGTAATGGTGGTAGTGGAGGTGGTGAAGGCAGTAGTAGTAAACGCAGCATTCCTGGTCTCTACGTCTTGTGTTCGTTCATGCGGAACGACTTGTTGGTCAGTCTCCTTGCCTGCTGTTAGAGGCAAATCGACCACGTGTGAAGGCCTAGCCATATTTCTTTTACGAAATATGGCAAATAAGCCGGAGAAAAATCAAAAACTTTTGGAAATAAACTCCAGAAGGAGCCACTTCCTATTACAAAAACCCAATAGGGTCGAAGTGTATAGACTTATACACCTCTTCCACAAAAAATATTTTAAAACTGCAAAAGTTTTGACATATAAAAGGCCAACTTACTTGCGAGCCGATGTGACTAGCTGTTGGGCGCTGGACGGGCGCTGGACGGAGGGACCGGTTAAATTGTTGGGAGCTTCGTTTGGACCAGGCCTCCAGATAGAGAAGAACTGGACGGTGGTATTGAGCAGGGTGGCTGCAGTGGTCAAAACCTAGTCTTGGTGAACAGGAAGCCTGGTGTTCTCGTAGACCGAAGTCCCTGAAAGGGAGGGCGGAGGTGGCCAATGTGTTTATCGCATCGGTCATTACCTACTGCATGACCGTTGTACCCTGTACGGATTCGTGGTTGATCAGGTTGCAGAGACAGCTCTTTCGCTTTTTGTGGAAGGGAAGGTCGCCACTTGTAAAATGCTCTGTCTGCTGTCAAAAGCCTTTAAAGGGAGGTTTAGGGATGCCTTGGTTAATGATGCGCAGGAATGCGTTAATGTTGGGCACCCCTGGATTCTCCTGGATAGTGAATGGGTGTGGTGTCCGATGGCCAGACAAATGTTCCCCGTGTTCAAAAGTTTTTGCGAACAGGAAGCCTGGTGTTCTCGTAGACCGCGGTCGAGTGAACGGCATAAAGAGTGCCATAAAGCCCTCTTGCTATTCCGGCGCTCGGGCAACGCCAGCTGTGGGGGTTCCACACGGATTTTATATAGTGGGTTGGTAGAGTCTGAATGCGACGATGGCCTGGGGGCGACTCTAGGTCTCGGGTTTATTCAACTGGACAGCCTGTTTCACCATATATTCGGGTTGAGAACGTTGGACAACTTCCAAAAGTCCTTAACCTGGCAATGCTAGAGAGGTGCCCTGACCGTTTGGGATAAGTGTCAGTCTCCGACCTGTCGAAGATGCGGAGGAGACAGGGAATCCGTCCTTCACGTTATTGTTCAGTGTCCGGAGATATCTGAAATGTGGGCTTATGTTGAACACCTGTTGTCCGGCGAAGGAAGAGTACAACTGTCGACTGAGTCAATTATAAAAGTTGACCCACCGGGAGTTTTAACAAACGAAGGTAAGAATTGTTTTCTTACGGTTGTAGCATTAGCGAAAGAGGCAGTATGGAAGACTTGGATAAAAGGAATTAAGACAGGCAACTTTATCTCTGGCCACAATTTACGATCATCTTTTACTTTTCATTTGAAAAGGAGGGTGTGGCTGGATAAGAGATGTCTGTCGGAGTGTACGTTCTAAAAGAGATGGAAGCATGTTGAACGAGTGTTGAGCATTGAAAGGAACCGTGTGAATAGACGGAAAAAAGAAGAAAAAAGGTACAAGCGATAGATCGGGGCTTGTGGGGTCAGAGTGTGGCTTGATCATCGCTTCATTTGTATTGTCCCTGTAATGTTAATTTCATTTGATTTTTTAAATATATTTTATTTAATTTTTAAAAGTCACATTTTATGTAAAATGAAAGCGATTTACTGATCCCATCAGCAGTTGTTCTGTTTATTTCTATATTTAGCCCCCGGTGGGCAATAAAAAAATTGGTATTTCGTCTGTTTTTACGTTCTGAATTCAAATTCCGCCGAGGTCGACTTGTCTTTCATCCTTTTGGCGTCGATTAAATAAGTACCAGTTACGCACTAGGGTCGATATAATCGACTTAATTCATTTGTCAGTCCTTGTTTGTCCTCTCTGTGTGTAGCCCCTTGTGGGCAGTAAAGAATTAGAAACGTTAGTACGCCGGGCAAAATGCTTAGCGGTATTTCGTCTATCTTTACGTTCGGAATTCAAATTCCGCCGAGGTCGACTTAGCCTTACATCCTTTCGGAGTCGATAAATTAAGTACCAGATGCGTATTGGGTCGGTGTCGGTCTAATCGACTAGCTCTCTCCTCAAAATGTCGGGCTTTGTGCCTACAGTAGAAAAGAAATTATCAACCTAAGAACATATCAGTCCAGCTACCTGAGAAGGAGAGAGTTAACTCCCCTGTAATTATAAATGCCTAAGTATTAATGTCCTCAATAACAATTCAGGGGAAATAACTGTTCCTTACTTCGTTTATTTCTTTTTTATTTTTTTTTCATTTCTATTCCTGCTCTGAAAGATTTGCCATCTATAGTGTTGAAACTCCAACGCAGCCCACACTATGTACCTCTCATGCACAAGGGGCTCTGAGTTTTGATCAACGTTACCTAAAGAGACGTCGATATTGTCAAGTGCTAATATTCAGCACGAAACGAACAACAATATTCCAACAACACATCCGTTGAGTATTTATTTCTCTTCCACTTTCTTTGTGTACATATGTGTGTAAAATGTATTTTCCTGTGAAAAGTAGAGGCGCGGAATGGACGCCATATCTGTTAAAAATGAGAAGACAAGCCCTGAATCCATTTATAGATTTGCAAACGAGTCTGTTTCAGTACACTACAAAATAGGACCAATGGTCTAAGAAAATGGCTCACTAACTGCAGAACCCTAACACAAATGAGTTATTGGGTTGTAGCTTTTTTTTTTCAACATATTTTATTCAACAAAAACAATAACAATATTTAACAAAAATATCTTTAAATGACGGCCTGACCGTCTGCCAAGCAAATGGGAAGCAGTAATTGAAGTAGATGGTGAATATGCTCCGGAATAATCATTGAAATATGTTTTTGTTACACGTTGTTATAGTTTTTGTTGAATAAAAATTTTTCATAAAACACCGCAATAATTATGCACCAACCCACTGCTCTACACAAAGAGACGGCGCTTATCAGTTACATCGAAAAGGAGGAAACTGAAGTAATATCAGTCATTGATGAGATGAACTTAAACTCAACCATAGATCCTGATGGATTCCCAGAAATCCTCCTAAAGAAATGCAAAAGGGCTCTGGAAAAGCCACTGCAGATACCATGCAAATGATTCCTTGCAAATAGGGGACTTCCCAGGAAGTTATAAGAACTCAAATGTCCTTTCTGCAAAGAAGGTAGTAGAGGGGATGCTA
Source organism: Octopus bimaculoides (assembly GCF_046866305.1). Taxonomy (NCBI): domain Eukaryota; kingdom Metazoa; phylum Mollusca; class Cephalopoda; order Octopoda; family Octopodidae; genus Octopus; species Octopus bimaculoides. The sequence goes on from NC_142935.1 coordinate 60,063,944, forward strand.
AAAATTATAAACCTATCTTTTTTTATGAAAGATATCAGCAAAGACTTTGGATGCATTGTCAGAAGTGAGTTGATGAATTTCGTAGAAGGTAACGACTTCTTTGTCACCCAGTATAGCTTCCACTGAGGAAAAAGCCGCATTACGCAGTCCCTTCAGCATTGTCAGAAGCTGATCATGTACCTAGAAAATAATGATTTGCACTGTGGAACCAAGTATGGCTAGCGCTGAGGATGATGGTAAAGAAACTAATGAATCACACAAACGTGGATGTATCATCAGGAAAATTGTATCAACAGAACTGCTGGGTGGGCTACAGGGAAAGACTGAAAGATTCTATTCCCTGGAGCGAAGACCGGTGAGTTATGAGGTGATATACATATGATAGATCCTAGTGAGTTGGCATTAAACTTTGGCATCGCCAGTTATAGCAGCCTGCGAACTTGACATCACTGCATTGTTTCAAATATCCTGCCTGTGCTGTCTAGATAGAGGAAAAGGTAGATAAATGTTGGGTTGGCAGCTAAGTTACCGCCGTTTTTTTTTTTAATTTTGGAATTTATTGCGTTTTTGAATTTTGGAATGTATTTTTTCGAGAATTCTATTTTTGAATCATTCTGGAATCTATTTTTTTTCTTTTCTAGTTAATTTGAGTTAATTTTTGTTCATTTTCAGATCATTAAAATGGAATGTCAACTTAAGAAAAACGAGCATTTTGGCCACCTCCTTTTTGCTTTTAATCAAGATTCTAAGGCCGTCTCCATACACAGCACAAATGTCGCGAGCAGATTTTACGACCGCAAAAACCCTGGCTGGATGCCCAAACTTCCGTGTTCTTTTTTTACGGAGCTTAGAAAATCTGAATGACCAATATAATACCTGTGTGAATCTTAGAGGCGTAAACTTTGAATAGTCATAATTAACTGATCCTCCTGTATGTTCTTTAACTCAAAGTCTTAAAATTCGGCAACCTCTCGTAATTAAGCGTAGAATATTGCCACGCAACAATGTTGACGGCTCTTCAGGCATCGTAGCCCGAACTTCAGAGCATTCTGAGCACGAGTGGTTCATACATTCTGGGTTCAGTTGGTGCTGGTAAAATATGAAATGATATTTTAGTGCAAAAAATTGAATGACGAATAAAAAATAAAGTGAGGCAAAAATGGAACGAAGGAAGGCAGAGTTATTTCCCTTGAAATCTAATTCCAACGTTCTGCAATTTTTGAAAATCTTTTGTGCTCCTTAAATAAGTTTAGTTAATTCTTATGTATTGTGATGTCCTGAATCTATTGAAAAAAGCTTATTAACTATAGGCTTAAAGATACATGACACGAAATAATTGATTATTTTTTTGTAACGTACAATCGTCATTATGTCTAAAGCTCTAGTCCGTATCTACTCTGCCTTTTTTACTTGACGCTTATAATGGACTGTAGAATGATTTCTTGCCGATGTCCTGCAATATTCCGCAAACATTGATTCGTTCCATTGACTCTGGTACCGCTTTTCCTTGGTTGAAATATTTTGGTGAAACCTTTCAGGATGTCCGTAATTAACTGTCCCGCAGTTCGCTGGAAAAGTCTAAATGCGAGTCCAAAAATGTGGATTTTAAGTGTCATGCCATTCTGTTTCAAAGAAATCCTTTCGCCATTTACTTGAACGTTTCCTAAGTAGTTTTCCCCGCTTCATGAAGGTCTGATTCAAAATCACCATCTTTAAGAAGCTCTGGAATTTGAGTACCAATGATCCTTCTTTTATCTTAGGGCCGCTCAGTGAGGGGAATTTTGATGTTAAATAATTGAGTCTCTGACTGGATTTGTCCATAGCTTTTAGAAATGTTTTCATGAGACTCACTTTTATGTGCAGTGCTAGTATCAAAACCTTTTTTGGTTCAGTGAGAGGTGGATATTCGACATTTTTCGTCCCAGGCTCCAATGATTGACGTGGTGACCAGTCTCTCCTGACATAGTGGGAGCCCTATACACAGCTGTCCCATTTACGCAGAAAGCGACAGTAGTAGGTGCATCTGACCTGCAGGCACATCACAAGAGCTGTGACATATAAGTCACCACAGAGCTGCCATTGAAATCCACCATATTTTATGCATTGCAACATATGCTTTATATTTTCATAAGATTCATTCACATATGACGTATAGCCCGTAGGAACTGATACTTCACTATAGCCATTATGCAGTAAGACAACTTTCAGATTAGTTTTTGACGAATCTATGAATAGCCTCCAGTGATTGGCTACGTATTCAATAACAAGAGCTTCCGCCAGACCATTAATATTGTTGTAGACCAATTCCCTTTTATTATGTCACCTTTTATTACGAAAAAATTACTGAACTACTGCTGTCGGTCATGAAATTTTGAAGTCTTCACATCAGTTGCTAGGAGATTGCACGGTTGAAGAAGAGAGCCTAGCAGCTCTGCTCTGACTTACTCTTAGGTAGTTTTAGATCCCTGACAATGTCATGGAGTTCTTGATATGAGATGTGGTCTAGAGGAGTGTGCTTCATCTAAATTTGGGTCACTCTGTAAACCAGCACTGTCATCGTTCTCTATTGCTTCATCACCACTTTCTTCATCTGACTCGAAGAATACCAAAATCGGTGCACCAGGAACAGGTAGACCGCTGTATAGAACTAGGTGAATAGCTGATGGAATGTTTGGATATTTATTGGACTCCTTTTCCTTCCTTGACAAGCCCTTCTTTACTGCAGATGTCATGCAGAAATAATAATTTTAGGTATGGTCTGTTAGATCTCGCCAAGTCATGTCATAAGAAAAGGCATTCCTTTCCTTTTCCTGTTCAACCATTGACGAAAGTAGTGGCACAAGCGTTGCAGTATATGTGAGGAGTATGATCCACATATTAAACACGATAGAAAGGAGTATCAACATATCTCGTCATTCTCTTCACCTAATCATCCACCCATTTACACACACACGCATATATATACATATATATATATATATATATATATATATATATATATATATATATATATATATATATATATATATATATATATATAAAATATACAAGAATAAGGGCAGGGAATCGTCAATTAATAATAGAATTAACAATTAACAATTTTGCCAAGTAGTTCAGTATGAAAAAGCCTTTATCGGTAAAACCATTTATCATCATAAATATACAGGGATTAGCAATGAGTTGCTTCTCCAACATACTGAAAATTTAGAAATAGCAGTCAAAGAACTACTGATTCTAAACTACAAATTTTTCTCTAAATGGACTTGTTTTGTTTACGCTTTTCCCTCCGGTTTTTTGTTCTATGTGTGCCATAAATATCGCCATCCATTTAGAGAAAAATTTGTAGTTTAGAATCAGTAGTTCTTTGACTGCTATTTCTAAATGTTCAGTATGTTGAGAAGCAACTCAATGCTAATCCCTGTATATTTATGATGATATATATATATATATATATATATATATATATTGAGAATTTACAAAAAAGATACAAAAAAAACAAAACAAAAAGCAAAAGACAAGCACGGCTGTGTAAACAACAAACGGATGTCTTAGTTTTAAGCTCGGGAAGTGAAAAAGTCTTTTACGTTTCGAGCCTAAATAGAAAAGAACAGAAATAAACAGGGAGAATATATATATATATATATATATATATATATATATATATATATATATATATATATATATATGTGTGTGTGTGTGTGTGTGTGTGTGTGTGTGTGTGTGTGTGTGTGTGTGTGTGTGTTTGTGTGTGTGTGTGTGTGTGTGTGTGTGTGTTTGTGTGTGTGTGTGTGTGTGTGTGTGTGTGTGTGTGTGTGTGTGTGCTCGCGTGTGTACATATATAGATGTATATATGTTATACATATAAACGAAAGTGTATGTTAAAGTCCCTAGCTTCCTGGCAGTAAGTGTGCTGTGAAAGTCCTGGCTGGAGTCCCAACATTCCGCGTCCCTTTAAAGAGTGTAGAGAAATTTTAGGACCCCCCCCCTACAAGTGTCTGAATCTAAGAGGGAGATAAGTGGGATAGATTCGGAAATAAGTGATCCTCCTGCAATTTCTTTTACACAAACCAAGGAACTTTTCAGTAGCCACTCGTACATATGAATAAATATATGTAAAATTTAAAAAAAAGGAAAAATAAGACAGAAAAACCCTGAGCGGTTGTGAGTGAGAGGGTGAGAGAGAGAGAGAGAATGAGAGATTCGATACACACACATATATATATATATATATATATATATATATATATATATATATATATATATAGAGAGAGAGAGAGAGAGAGAGAGAGAGAGAGAGAGAGAGACAATGATAGCGGGAGAGAGAAACCTTGAATTTATAGGACATCGGGAAAAATAACAGCTAAGAAAACCTGTGTTGGATCCGAATTAAGTTTACAAATTGTCAGAATATTGTTTAACCCCTGGCGTAGAATATTGACAGGTGACAATATTGACGTCGGGGGAGGTACATACATTCTGGTTTCAGTTGCTGGTGACGAAAAATGGAAAGAAATTTTAGAGCAAAAAGTGTAATGGTATGTAGAAAGTGATCCAAAAACGAAACGAAGAAACTAGAGTTACTTCCCTTGAAACGGAAATTATAGGCCACATGCTTTACTTGTGATTGAGAGTAAAATTAGTGAAGAGTTGGGGAAGGAATGCAAAAGATGAGGGGTGGCATAAAAGAATGGCATACATAGGAGGAGTGCACATTATTCGTGAGCGACAACCATGTGGATAATGTTTACTAGCATGATTCGTTTTCTAATTTATCAGTCAAATATTCTAATTACTAGCTGCAGACATGTTGTCTATTATTTGTATTCGAAAGTTTGTTTTGCTGTCTTTTTTATTTGATAATGATCCAGCAATACTTTTATTATCATAAATCCTGGTGATCAAATTGATTCAGATTCAAAGCCAGAGAAATCCACGTGCATTTCATTTCTCGAAACTATTTTTTACTTAAGCTGGTTGATATATATTGTATGTTCAACATTTTTTTCTTTTTACCAGGAAAATCATTCTTCCAATTTGTTTAATAATTAAATCATCCTCTCTGCTTTCTTTAGCATATTTATAGGTTTAAAAAAACTTTGTCACATAACTTGAAGAATTTTGAATTATTTTTGTTATTCGCCTTCTTTTTAATTTCATTTCGTATCACCTTAAATACTGATCTTTCTAGAAAACATCAATTCAGCAGGTGACGTTCTCAACGGTGTATTTGGACTAGGTGTTACTCGGTAGGCTCTTAGAAATTGTCGGAATGTAATATCACTCCACTGTTCACCTTTTTCAACGCCTTCTTGAAAGTGTCAACAAAACGCTCCGCCTGTCCATTTGTTAGGGTGAAGTGGTGGCATGGTCTATGTTGAAAATTTTGCAAAATTTTTGAACTTGTCTGACGACTTATTTGTACTGTAGGGTCGACCATTCACATTTTTTACAGAAAAAGATTAATGGAGAGGTCCTATAAATTGAATTATTCCATCCAGTCGGTTCCGAATGAGTTTGCGGTATTATTTAACACAAAGACTTTACCTATTTTAAAGTCTTTTTCACGAAATGTAATGTTACTTATCAGTACATACTTAGAATATAGTATGTTCCTGAAACACCATGGGTAATTTTTTTCGAAGTTTCATTTTATTTAGGTCTCCCGAAATTTTTTCATGTATCTGTATTAATTACACTGGTCAACAGCCAGAAAGGTTCTTACATATGAATATATGCTTCTTACTAATTTTCTAGCGCTGATTTTGTTTTGAAACCAATTGTTCGTATTCCATGTTTTCGTATTTCGTATTTCATGTTGCCTACGTTCTATGACGTCCAGTACCCATATATGCATATCTATATACATATACATATGTATGTACATATATGTATGTATATATGCATATATATTATTTATATTATTATATTATTGAACGCTACACATCCATTTCCAAGTATGTTTTATCTTAATAATTTCGATGCGACTCTTACTGTTCCATTTATCTTTCCCTGTCCCCTTTCATTTCCTCTCTCTTCCATTCTCTAATTCTTTTTATCTCCCCTTCTCCCCCTTTCGTTTTCTTTCTCTCTCATCCTTTCTCTAATTCTTTCCCTCTCCTCTTCACCATTTCTGTCCCTCTCTCTTCCTCCTCCATTCTCTCGCTGCTCACACGTGACCATCGGCCAGCTTTCTTTTTCTAATCTGCGTTTCTTTCTTTCCTTCCGATCAGCTACAGTGATCAGACGCATACTTGTCAAAGCGTGTTCCTGTCAAAGCTTGTTCCTGTCAAAGCTTGTTCCTCCAGCGTTCGCCACCTCACCGCGCTATGACTTAGCAACCCTTACTGTTTGTTTTCCACTGTCTCGTTTTTGTTACCAGCTTTGACCCACTGCAAATCCCAAATTTTATTTGATTTGGTTTGCGGCAGCAACTGTTTTGTCGAAAGTACATCTTGCCGTAATTGCTCGAAATGCGGAGTAGATAAAACAGCCGACAACTGATGAACTGTCGTTCTTTATGTTACTTGTCTTGTTTTCCATGTGTTTCTTTCGTTGTTCGCAAAAAAAAAACGATCATATTCCATGTTTTCGTATTACATATTTCATGTTGTTTACATTCTATGACGTTCTGTGCCCATATATGCATATGTATGTATATATGCATATATATTACTTATACTATATATATAAATACACACACACACACACACACACACACACACACACACACACACACACACACATATATATATATATATATATATATATAAATACATACATATATATATATATATATATATATATATATATATATATATATATATATATATATATGCACACACACACACACACACACACACACACACACACATATATATATATATATATACATATATGAATATATAAAATTCCGAAACAGTGACCCACGTATGAAAGACTCTGAGAAATTCCAGAATGACCTATGGAATATTGTAAAGAAGGTCACGTTTCGACATGATTCAAATTTCTTCGTTAAATCACTAAGTGACCATATGACCAGCATTAAACATTCATCTAACCTACACACCCGGGCAGACGAAACATATTACATTTACGAAATAAACACTTCCACACACTCCAGACTTCTTACAAGCCTCTTCACCAAAACATAAGAAAATCAGTTATTCCACATACGATGACATACAAAGAATCAAAGAAGATAGCAACCCGCTTTAATATAGCGGATCGCGACTACCCACACATCTAAAGACCATAAGCATAATTTCCTCTCCAATCCCAAATGCAGGATGATCAACCCCTCCAAAAGCAAGATTGGAATCAGTAGCAAATGTATTCTCGATACTATCAAGTCCGATTTCAGAAGGGCTACAGATTTGACTCACCGAAACTCCAGCGTAGCTGTTATCGACTGTTTCCACGGTATTGAGAATAAATCAGCCTGCAGATACATCTAGTTCGACATTGTTGACTTCTACACTTCCATATCTAAGCCCCTCTTCCTGAGAGCCCTAACTTTTGCTGTGTAATACACCAGCATTAGCCATCTTGATATCAGAATTATCATGAATACCAGAAAGTCAATTCTTGTGCACGACGATTCCTTCAAGTTGAGGAAGGAAGGCGATCCATTGTTCGATCATTCTATGGGGAACTTTGATAGCACTGAAATCGCCGACGTCGTCGAATTATAAATTTTGAATACCCTGAAGAGACGTACCCATCAACATATGTCAGCGCTCTATAGGGAAGACGGCCTCTAGCCATGTGAAAGGCCACTCCGTGGACAGGTTCAGAAAGGACATGATGCAGAATATTTAAAGAGTTCAGCCTATCCATTACAGTTGCTACCAACCTGACTACAGTTGATTCCTTGAAAGTAACTTTAAACCTGAAAACAGGCAAGTATTTCCCTTACAGGAAACCTAACGAAGAAACGGTATATATCTATAAGAGCTCAAACCATTCCCCCGCTGTAATTAGAAACCTGGTTTCAGGCATCAGGAAACGGCTATCTAATCTCTCAGCCAATAGAGAGATCTTTAACAGGGTACTGAGTAACTCACGTATGTAGAAGATCTCCAATCCACATCTCCTCTCATCAAAAGGTTTAGGAAAAGGAAAATTATCTGGTATAATCGTCCTTACAACTTTTCAACACCCATAATATGAAGGTTAGCTATTCCTGCTGCGAAAACCTCGCATCTAAAATCGCACGCATCAACAAAAGTAAAATACAGCCGCACAACCCTCATCCCCAATCTGCAACTTCCGAAACCCCACCACGTGCCCTCTAGAAGAATCTTGCCTCTCAAGAGCCGCTCTTACACAATCTGATGGTATTAATAGGCACTATACGGGTATTACAGCTAATGATTTCAAGGGAGGATACTCCAACCATATGCATTCGTTCGGATCCAAGGATTCTGTGATCTCCAAGACGGGACACGCAGCATCAAGTGGACTATAGTCGACAGAGCACCACTATATTCATCCAGCTCTGATTCCAAGAAAAATTACATATACTCCAACAACCCGCATTATCCATCAAAAATAAATAAGCCCTTCTCAGACATTTCAAACCACCGACCACCGACAACCCGGATATACCGGCCTAATACCGGCGGCTAGCCTGCACCGCCTTCGCTAATTTCCCCGTCACCAACCAGCCTGTCAGCGACAAATATGGAGTGGCAATGGGATGTTAACGTTAATACAAGTATACTCACACACATCTGCATATGTATCTACATATGTATCTACATATGTATATATATATATATATATATATATATATATATATATATATATATATATATATATATATATATATATATAGACATATATATATATATATATATATACATACATATATATATATATATATATATATATATATATATATATATATATATATATATATATATATATATATATATATATATATATATATATGTATATATGTATATATATGAACATATAAAAATGAGACGAACGCTCGAGATGTTGTCAATCCATTTATATTATAAAATCCTATGCATACGTTTCGACGGGGGCACTCTTAGATGCCCGGCAGGATAAGTAGTGATCAACAGTAAATCAATCTCTTCATGAGATTTATAATAATTAGATCATCAAATAAACATGTTAACCGAAAAAGAAAATCCTATAAAATGTAACGTATTTATATTTATATGGACACAAGTGTTCACACTCAAACAAGTGACGCAAATATAAACATTATATTCATACAAAAACACAAACGTATAAAAGCACATACATACACACTCATCAAAATACAACCACTTACACACACACACACACACACACACACACACACACACACACACACACACACACACATATATATATATATATATATATATATATATATATATATATATACATACATATACTGAGATATACTCACGCACATATGCATATATATCTCTACACATATAGTCGTACAAATGCGGTAACGACTTTGAATCCAACTTATACTAAAATATACGCTAACCTTCACATACTAATACTCATAAACAATTTATCATTGATATACACGAGAGCATACGCATCCCAAAACCTCAATAGGCCCCCAACACATAATTGTATACTCATACATACACTTAACCACATACAGTTTACGTTCATTCACAAAATTTTTATATACGAACAACGGACGCTTGAATTTAAAATGACGCCGTCGGCACCGACTTGATAGTTGTACATGTACGCTCGAGTGTGACTGTGCGCATTTCTATATGTAGCTATATATATATATATATATATATATATATATATATATATATATATATATATATATATATATATATATATATATATATATATATATATATATATATATATATATATATATATATATATATATAAATATATATATACATACATATATATATATGTATATATATGTATATATATGTATATATATATATATATATATATACATACACATATCGATTTGTGTGTGTGTGTGTGTGTCTGTGTCTGTGCGAGTGTGTGTGTCTGCGTGTCTGCGTTTGTGTATTTATGTATATATACACACGCATAAATACACACATATGTGCATTCAGGCATGCAAAATATAAGTGCATTTAGAAGCAATTACATAAATGCACTGCGCATGATCTTGTATAAACTACTGTAAAATATTTTGTTTGTTAAATGTGCGAAATTCTTTATAAATTAGGAGTGTTGCATATAAGAAAAGAAAACAGGTCACATGATTTTCATACATGACAATGGATAAAATGAAATTTTCTCTATGTATAAGTATAATTCTTAAGAAACATAATATATTTCCTTTATAAAGAAATTTGAGGTTAGTGAATTCCACTACACCTGGTAGATCAAGAAAACTCGCAAACGCTCTCGTTCTTTTTGTAAACTAAACTTCTTTGTTACTATATTTTCATACAAATTTATGGCTGGGACGAATCATTTGATATTATTTTAAAAGGCAAGCTGGAGAAAATGAAATCTGAAATAATTAAAATGGAATGGCGGATGTCGAGAGGGGAATAAATCCATGTTTTCTAGCATAATCTCCGCTGCATATTTTCCATCACATTTTGAATGTATGTCGAATGAAGAAATGTCAACATTCTTTTCCATTCGAAGAATGTTCGCTGCAGTAAACATAAATATTAATTACTTCTCGGTATTAAGGACTCTTTGCATCTTATCATCCGTATCTACGGCATTATGCTTGTATGTATGTATATAGGTATGTACGTATGTATGTATGTACTTACGTATGTATGTATGTATGTATGTATGTATGTATGTATGTATGTATGCATATATATATGCATGTATGTATGTATTATGAATGTATGTAAGCATGTAAGTATGTTTCTCCACCTTTTCATTTTAATTTGCAAAAACATTTTCACAGTACACATGTTTTATCGGAATATTGAGAAGGAAGCTTATCTGTTCTGTGCATCATGAATCACATATTAATTTATTTCCGAAATTTCTAGCCAGTGATATCGTCATCACATGGATTATAAATTACGGATTTGCATAGTCATACCCACACCGCAAGCTGAGCCATACCTTGACATACGCAACCGATTTCCTCCACAGACGCTGTCCGCAAAGTCCTTATAGTTTCGCACACTTTTACCGCCGTGATTACTCGAATCCGGTGAGCGCCACGGACTTAAGCTAAAAACATTAAGCCTTTGGTGAAACCAAACGAATGTACACAAGATTGAAAACAAGAACGTTAACAAAAACGAGAAAGCTAGAAATAAACAAATGACCGAAAAGGCCTTTCGACTATCGGACGAACGTAACGTTATGAAATAATAATGTAAGTGCAGAAGAAAATGAATTATGCTTATACAATTGGCAAACGCCTTTCGGCTATATAGCAAATGGAAAATAATTGAACAATTACAACATAAATTAATATCAAAAAAGGTCCTTCGACGATCAGACAGACGTAGTAAGCTGCTGGAAAGAGAAATATAAAATCTTCATGGACCGAGCGGGAAGACAGACGAACTTGATCACCCGGAAAGGCTACAGGTCAAAAGAGGACGACAATACCTTAGCCGGACAGTAATCACATGGTAGAAGAGGGAAGCAGTTGAAAAGGTCAGAGGGACTAAGGAATATGAGAGAGAGGAAAGAAATCAGAGGGACTAGAGAAGGAGTGTGAGGGGAAGAGAGAGACAGAGAAAGATAGAAGGGAGGTAAGTGAGCAAGGAAAGCAAAGTGATTGAAGAAAAACAGGAGGGAGAGAAGGGGTTAAGGAATACGAGACAGGGAGAATGATATCAGAGGAACTGAGGAACAAGGGAGAGGGAAAGAGAGGGTGAGAGTTGTACATAATATTCAAGGAATATGTTTTTTCTAACAAAGTAAACAATAGGTTGTACGGATCTCCGCATGGATAAATCAAAGGTAGGACAGAAAGAACACAAGAGGAAATCAACACGTATATATATATATATATATATATATATATATATATATATATATATATATATATATATATATATATATATATATAAATTTAGATCTTTAATAATCTGATTATCAGTGCAGTTTGCACCTTGTACATATATATTGCTAGCAGGGTTCTGAAGCCATTATGTACTCTAATAGGCAACAAGATCACGAGTCTGACTAACTCTTTAAAGGATGTTAGTCGAACAAATAGACTCCACGGCCTATGTTTTAACCCTGGAATTTACTCTATCGGATTCTGATACTGGTCCGTTAAGTCTAGGGGGTCATACAAAGACTCACACCGGTTCTCAGAGACAAACACAACTACAAAACACACATGCAAATACACAAACACACATACACATATATTTGTTTTTTCTCAGTTCTTTTTTTTCCGTCTATAATATCCTCTCACGTGACTCTGGCCGGCCCGCGACTATAGTAGAAGACACTCGCCCATGGTGCCACACAGCGGGATTGATCCTGAAAACCATCAAGTTGGGAAGCAAGCTTCTTACTTCGCAGCCATGCCTGCGCCTCCACACACACACACACACACACACATTGGGATCTCACGTCAAAGACGTGGCATGGCCGTTTAGCTTTCATCGAGCACAGATTATAGTGATCATATGTTCGTAACTTATATCAACTCACTCCCTCTATCAGGTTCACATTGTCTGAAGAACAGCACTGTGTACCACGTTCCAGGTTTCGAGTTAATCGCAGAGCAACGTGAAATGAAATGTTTAGGCTCAAGAACACAGCGCACCACCCGGCCTAAGAAGTGATCGTCATTGAAACACACTAGCCACTTTGCCATGTGCCCTCACTATATATGTATGGGTGTGTGTGTGTTTATGTGCGCGTGTGTGTGTATATATGAAGGGGGAGAGAGAAAGAGCCATACAGAGAGAGGGGGAGGAAGAGATATATGTATATATTGGTGTTCACTACATATATAAATATACACCATGACTATTAACTTCGCACCAAGATTGTAAACTGCGCACATCCTACTTTTACATATGAAATGAACAGTAATCCTTTATAATTTGGGTGTGTTCCATATATGAATGCACTATATATTTCACGCTTTGACACATGATCTTTTTAATGTAAAATGTTTTGTGCAAATAGAAGACTGAAGAAACACAATCCGTCAGCTTTTCTTTACTTCTATTATTAGCATTTAAAGCAATGTCACATATGCTTTCTGTTAAACTTCTTTGTTATTCTGTTCTGTTGTAGACTTTCTCCTGGGCTTGATTCGAAGACATTATTTAATGAGACGAATAGATGAATTTGAAATCCAAATTCATACACAATTAAATGGTTGTTGAAATGTAAATATCATATTTCCACCACAGTAATTCTTCCAGGGTTTTCATGAATTTTTATAAACGAATTAAGAATATTCTCTTCCACTCACAGCTTACCCAATGCAATCTATATCTATAAAATTCACTGTCTGTGTTTGTGTTTGTTTGTGTATGTGTGTGTTACTTCTACGCACGGCAAAATTGCTGAATGAATCTACAAAATTTGGCATGACTCCTGCCAAATTTCTATTTCATTGAACGTAGAAAAATACGGAGATTAAGAATAAGAATATGCAAAAACGCTTGTTTTCAAAATTTTAACCATCCGCCAAATTATTTTATAACTTCTTTTCAATATTTGTTTTCAATCTACGTGGAAAAATATGGAGATTAAGAATATAGACAAAATTTTTTATTTCAAATGTTAATGAAGAACTCCAAAATTGATCCACGCACTCCTTGCCACCCTGTCCTGTTGTCTAAAACTGAAAATGAACTGCTAAAAATAACAGCTAAATGTTATTTTAATGGACACTTCTGTTTGTGTGAGAGCGCGCGCAACAATTCCTACAGCTTATGCAAATGAACAGAGAAAGTAAACAGAAATGTGTTTTATATAGGAGAGACCGGGTCTAGTTTTTTGAAATATTTATGCTTTGGCACACACATAAATGAACGTAGCTGAAGTTTCTTTTCAGGTTTAATTAGTAAAACATGTCTATTTATTGTTATTACCAAAAAAAAACCAGAAATTACATAAAATTAATTAGACTGATTCTAATTAATGATGTGGTGTCAGCTGTAACAATTTTCCTTGAGTGCGGGGTACATTGTGATTCTTACTGGGGTACTTTGTTACAACTCGGAATTATGTTAACAAACAAGTTTAAAAGGAATACGTCACCAGCTTCTTGCATGTAGGAAGTATTACTTTAATTAACTAACTGTGTTCTGAACCACCTCATATCATAACTGTGTTACTAAGAGGCCCCATCAGCCAATTTCCCCATTGTTACATGTGTCACCTTGTCGGAATCGTCCTCCATTAACATCTCACGAGACAGATCACACAGAAAGTCCTCTCGTCCATCGGTACGATCAGTGTATGCCCAGTCTTTAAATATCATGCATTACACTCATTCTTCACCTGGAAGCGAGCTGGAATACCAGCCTGAGCAGACAAGGCATTTCCAATCGGTGACTTGCTTGCTGCGAGGCTGCTTCCCTTTGCCTTTACCTGCTCTAGTTGACTTTCCCTTCCACTTTGTTGCCTTCTTTGGTTTGGATTTCAGTTCGTTTATTTCATCAAATATGCGCTGTTTTACAGGGTTTAGGTTTAGAATGGCTGTTTGGCACCTCTTGCGACTTCCACGACATCGACCCATCTTCCTGGGGGGGGGGGCTTTCCTTAATGGGCGCAACATCTATGGGCTTGTAACAACACCAGCAGGAAACCTTGGGTCCGGTGTAGGTCGGTCTATCGGACTGTCTTGCCGTCCATTGACCTGGTCGCCTGGTTGAACGTCTGACTAGTCGTCTGGGAGCAAGTTAGGCTTCATGCCAGGCTGCACGTCAGGATGGTCATCTGGCTTGTTTTGGAGCAGGACGGTCTGTGATGTAACTTGGAAGGAATTCGACATCACCAAAGATATCCCTGATAAAGGGCCAGATTCCACTGACTTGAAATCCTTTCTGGACGTTGACAGGTATGCACGCATGTGGAATGGCCATACGGTGTAGGAGAGTCTTTCATTAGGTCACATATCTAACCCACCCCTCACTGCAGTGAGCAGTGTGTTCCTAAAAAGGCTGTTCAGTTGCCACTGATGCTGTAGGAGTCGTCTGCTGCTTTGAGTACGAATAACAACAATCAAAGACCCAGGCCGCCTGCGCGCAAATTCGTGACTATGACTTCCATTGGCTACATCCACCTATGACTTTCGTCATTCCCTCGTCGCCGAAGAACGTCCGTGGGAAATTGGGGTGCGACACTCAGACACCTGTGTGAGGTTGATTAAAGTGGAAGAGTCGTAGCACATGGACAAAACAACTCTCTCGGCAGAGGAGGCCCTTATCAATTGCCACAGTGAACCGTTACATCTGGAAACAACTCTGCTGCAATGGATGTCTAGAACGTCTTCGCGTCTTGTTCTGTTTTAAGAGCTCAACAACGCCTGCTGGAACTGTCTTCTTAGTCGTTGGACCACTTTTGGTCTCGTCCAATCAGTCCGGCGGTACCAGTCTTCGCATGTCAATGGTATACAAACCCTGATTTCCTCTTTGAGGGTTTCAAACCCGATCGCTACCCTCACCTAGTTTAGCCGGCCTGTCGAAGACGCTGCCCGGGCTCTGGCCACGTTGTCACATGCAAACAGCTACGAGGTGACGCAGGTAAGAGTTGAGAGGCAAGTGGTGTTCAAGTTTGGTGGACCAGCCCTAAAAGGGTCCGAAAACACCACTCCCTCAGAGGTGCTATTCCTACCCGGCTAGCTCAGACAAATATAAAACAAGTTACATATACTCTTTTATTATTTTACTTGTTTCAGTTTACTGCGGCCATGCTGGAAAAACCAGGCTAAGTAAACGGTAATCAACATTTTGAAACATGAAATTCATCACAATATATTTCAAGAATGCGGAAATTTTATTCCTCAAAGTAAGCACAATTACAATCAACATATTTTTCCTAACGAGTTACAAGTATATTTATTCCGGTAACATGATCTGAATCTGGAGTTCAGGAGCTGATGAACTCTTTCAACGAACTTTCAGAATCGGTTTGATTTTTGAACTCCTTGCCTTGTTGGAAACCAACTTGGTGCTTGAAAAAGAGGTAGGCGGTGAAAGAAAGGTCTGAGGAAGAAGCTGGGTGGAGAAGAACTTCGTAACCAAGTTCCCTCAACTTCTGGAGTGTCATTAATGAAATGTGTGGTAGAGCATTGTGATGACGAATGATTGGCACTTGTCTGCTGCCCCGTCTGGGATGAAGGAATAGCACTTTTCTGTTCATTTTGGCGTTTTCATAGCAATATGTTTCTACAGTAATGTTTTTTTTTTTCGGATTTTAAGAAGTTATAGGGGATCAACCCAGTAGTACACAACCAAATAGTCACCGTGACATTCTTTTTGAAGGGTTCGGATTTAGAGAAAGTTTTCGGTGCTTCATTTGGTCAAACCACTGTGAAGGACGTTCTTTTTATTCAGTTCTATATTTAAGAGATGTGGAATTATGTACGTTATTTACATTATTTACATTATTTATATTCGATGGATATTTGTCCTCATCTTGTTTGTTGTTAACACAATGTTTCGGCTGGTGTCTTGGGGAAATTTCGAACCTGGGTTCCCATTCCTAACGTATGTTTCGATGTTGTTATTATTATTATTATTATTATTATTATTATTATTATTATTATTATTATTATTATTATTATTATTATCTGTGTTCAGGTCACTGCTTGGAATCGAACTCGTAATCTTGGGGTTCGTAGCCCGCGCGCTTAACCACTACGCCACGATTCCGAGTTCGATTCGAAGCAGTGACCTGAACACTAATAAAAATAATAATATCAATAACATCGAAAAATACCTTAGGAATGAGAACCCAGGTTCGAAATTCCCCCAAGACATTTGAAGAAGACTGGAAAGTATATCATCCGAGAACTTAGCGAAAATGGAATGAACCTACTATTAAAAGGCCTGAAATTTACACCCACACCCACATCAATTCTCATAGAACTAAAAACTGATATAGACAACTTTGGCCGCCGCCTCCGCCTTATGGAATTCTTTGAAAATAAGGAAGCGGAAGATAACTCAATCATAAGACAAAAATCCCATTTCACCCCCCCCCCCCCCACCACAAGGGATGTGACAAACATCTAGACGCATATATAGAGACAATCCCCAAATTCCCTCTCAACACACATAAATGCAAACAGAACCTCTGCAGAGGAGAAAAACAAGCCTTACAAACAATAAAAAGTGACAAGTCGATCATTTAAAAAGAAGCTGACAAAGGTGGAGCAATAGTAATTATGGATACAGATTACTACAAAGAAAAGATACTGGAGATACTTAATAACCAGACATACTCCAAAGAGGAATCAACACCACCGGAAAAAGCAAGAATAAAATAAAATTGGAACATTGATCAATGAATACCAAGATTCCTTTACAGACAAGGAGAAAGACTATTTATGCAACTCAAGAACCAAAGAAATCAATTTTTATGGATTACCTAAAATCCATAAAAGCTCGAAAATACAGAGATCCATAAATGAGCAGAGGAACCATTATATAAGAATACAAAGGCCTGCGGAAGTCACAATAAGACCCATAGTTGCATGGCTCCAAGCACCAACGCAGCAACGAACCACTTTATAGATGTACTCCTCAAACCTTTATGCCCACTGATACCAAGCTACATAAGGGATGATATAGACTTCCTCACACACATTCCAAATACGGTTCCGGAAAACACCATACTTGCAAGCTTCGATGTCACAAACTTATACACGAACATACCACACACCCTGCGTCTGGAAGCGATACAATAATGGGTAGAGAAGTACATGGAACTCATAGATAAACGTTTCAAAACAGTCTTTATCATCAAAGCCACCCGATTAATACTTGAAGAGAACACATTTTCATTTAACAACAAGCCATACTGACAGATAAAGGGCACGGCTATGGGTACGAAATTCGCACCTTCATATGCCAACCTAGTGATGGATTTCCTTGAGAACAAACTATACGATGAAATAAGGAACCTCTTTGAACACAACTTCAGAGAAGACGTTAAGAAAAGTGGAAATGCTACCTCGATGACTGTTTCATCTTTTGAAACAGATCAGAAGAAGATCTACGAACATTCCACAACATCCTCAACACACTGCACCCATCTATCCACTTCCCAATAGATACCAGCTACAACGAACTTCCCTTCCTAGACAGCAACATAAAGACACACAACTCCATCGTCACAACAGACATTCACTACAAAAAAAAAAAAAAACGATGCACACCAATATTTATAAAACATATGACATGAATAAAAATCTGTAAATATACAACCATCCAGACATCTGAGTACCTGATTAGTTTTTGATATATAATTCCTGTACATCACACCCAAACCTTCCAATATATATATATATATATATATATATATATATATATATATATATATATATATATGTGTGTGTGTGTGTGTGTGTGTGTGTGTGTGTGTGTGTGTGTGTGTGTGTGTGTGTGTGTGTGTGTGTGTGTATGTGTGTGAGTGTGTGTGTGTGTGTGTATGTGTGCGTGTGTGTATTTTATACGTATATATTATAAACATATTCATATAAATATCCATGCACATGCGCATACATCATGTATATCATCGTCGTTGGCACCACTCGTATCCGAATTTGTTTCATCTGGTCCCTCCATGTTGCTTAACCCTGACATGGTTTAGAAGTCGGAAATGGGCGGTCGGCGGCTTTTGTCTTCCAGGTATTAGGGCTGATCGGAGATTGAAGGAGGGAAGGCTTCAGTTGGCCTTTGAATCTGAGATTTGGGGCTCCTCGATATTGATTGCCATTGACGAGCTCGCGGTTGAGGATGGTACGCGGAAGTTTTGAAGGGGCCATTCGGATTACATTCCTGACCACCTACTGTGATGCTTCGCATTTTTTAACGATTGAGGGCTTTGTTGTTGCTGCAACCGTCATGTCAACTGATGTGGAGGATCTGCCGCAGCTTGGCTTGTTGGAAATACTCAGGCTTCTTCAGGAATTTTCGATGCATGATCCATGTTGCGCAAGCGTAGAGTAAGGCGGAGATGACAACAACAAGAAACATCATGAGGTTTGTTTGCGGTGAGAGCCGTGGTTGTTGAATTTGCAATTGCAAAGTCTTCTGAAAGCCCAATGAGACTATTTGTATGCAGCGGTCAATATCTTTTTCACATGTTCCAGATGATGAGAGAGTGCTGCCGAGGTACTGATAGTCGTTGACAACCTCCAGAGGTGTGCCCACTATATTGATGGTAACTTCGGTAATCTCTTGCCCAGGAACAGATTGCACAAGTATCATTGTTTCATCTCCATTCACTTTCACCCCAAAGCGATAGTAGGCTTCGGAGAGAGAGTCGAAAAGTGCTGGAGGTAGGGGTGACATTGTCCTCTGTGTGTTGGAAGTCTTTGATACTGCTACTCGATGATGGAGATTTGGATCTCGGGCAAGCAGGGTTGAAGAGTCCGCCGCACATGCGATAGCAGATGTCAACATTAGGAGAGCTATGTGAGATCTCACAGACCATCCGTGCGAGGCAGATGGAGAACTGGGTGGGAGCCAGGACACAGCCTTGTTTCAGGCTTCCGGAGATTGTGCGTGCAAACTTACGTGATGATAAAGTCGACGCAGTGATAGGGGCGACCAAAGCGACCGAGTGCAGACCACATTGCTGGTCGGGGAACCTTGTTGGCGGCTTTGCGAAGGTTCCACAAGATGACGAAGAGTGGTTGCTGCTATTCACGAGTCTTTTCTTGGAGTTGCCTTACCCAGAAGATCATATCAAATTTGACTCATGATCACCGAAAGCTGCAATTAGATAGATTATGGGAAGACTGCTTCCGCAACAACAAGCAGACACTCGACAATCCAGAAGAATTTTGGCGAAAATCTTGTGGGAGACACCACAATAGTTGTAACACACTGACCGGTCTCCTTTCTTGTGTATGATAATGATGTTTGCGTTTTTGAAATCATCCGGTGTGGTCTTAGAGTTTCACATTCGTAACATCAGGTGGAACAGCTTGTTTCTGAAGCCGTATCCACCGTGTGCGAAAAGACCAAGGAGGATGCTGTCTGCACCAGGCGCTTCTCCGGGTTTCTTACGTTCAATGGTTTTTATGAGTTCCTGATATGATGGAGTAAGAGCCATCCACAGTTTGACAGTTCGCTGCAGAGTGTTTCTGAAGAAGTCTTCTGTGGTTTAAAAATGGTTGTTCAGGAGAATGATTGTTCTCCTGTGGTGATGGTTTGGTCGTCAGCAGTTTTCAATGTACCAGTGGATGATTTGACGTCAGAAGAAAACCTACTTGGCCCCTGCATAAAAGCCATGCATGACTCTTTGGTCTGCGTAAACCTAACGTTCAGCCGTCTTTGCTTTTCAACAGGAGTTCTGGATTTCTCTGAGGCGTCTTTAGCACATCTGCGTGTTTAGTCTGCAGAGTTTCTTGTTGCCTTTCTTCGGCTACTTTTCTAAGGCGATACGTGCAAAACATTTCTTATTAATGAGATGTTTGATCTCTTCATTAGATTTGGCGCTTCATCTATCGCAGATGTTATAGCTTCACACAGAATGTTCCAATCATTCCCTGCTGCTGGATTTCCGTGTTCCCATTTCGTTAGATGCTGGTTGACTGCTTCTTGGGAAGATTGGGATATTACTAGATCATTCAGCTTGGGACAATCAAACGTCGGATACCGGGAGGGCAGATGGTTAGAAAAGTTGAGACGGGAGATCACAAGACGGTGATCGGTCGAGCACTCAACAGCGCCTGTCAAGGATCTGGTGAGCCTCATTTCATTCTTGCCTCGAATCCTTGTCAGCACTTAATCCCAGAATATACCAGTCTTTTGACCTCAGCTGTTGCAAGGTTGTTTTGTGGTGGATTGTAAGATGGAAGAGGGCGTTTGTAACAGTCAGGTGGTTTTCTGCACAGAGTTCGAGGAGGAGCAATCCATTGTGCCAAATCTTTTTTTCTAGGTGGCGACTCTTCAATACTAGAATTAAGACTGGTTTTTGCATGTGTTCATGCATGTAAGTGCTCTCTCAAAACCATCATTAGATATTTTATTATCATACATAAATCACCTACATATTAAAGCGACTAGTACTTTGAATGGGTCAGTATTTGATGCTTAGTACATCTATAACTGTAAAGCAGTTTTAGTTAAACATCTTAATATAAATATTAAATAATAATATTAAAACATTAATACTTCATCTTATAAACGAAGAAGGTAACTGATATTTCATGTATTCACGCATGTTTATGGGTATTCAAAAACTACAATCGATTATTACATTACTATTATACATAACTGATTATATGTTAAAATCACTTGAAACTTGAATCTGTGGATACTTTACATTTTAGTACATTAGGGTATGTAAATATAAGCATTAAAAACGCTTAGCAGATATAATATGGATATGAAAATATTAAATGGTAAACATGTATATTAAGTTCCCTACACATGAGATGGCATCATTGTAGTTTGCTATAAATTCAATTAAGTAAGTTTCATATGAATATGCAGTTGTTATTTAATAATATAATTTATTAAACTAAGTTCGAGGTAAACGCTTTGATTTATATTGATTGTAGCCTTAGTAATTTTATTTTTTTATAAAGAAAAGTTTACCAATTGTATTTGGTAACGCTTAAATTTTTTGTATCTGTAAGGAAGAGACCCGAACAACTGACGATGATGTGTTGGTTAGCCACGTCGGATAGATGAAATTCGACAAGCCCATCGGTATGAAAGCACCATTATTGGTGGAGAACTTATTTAAAAGCTCATATATATTTATAAATATAATTACGGGATCAGCAAATATTTGCTTCACCATATACCGAAGTTCAGAAATAGCAGCTAAAAAAGCTGAGAATCCCACAGATAGCATCACTTGTAACTCACAAAGGCAAAAACAAGAAGAAAAAACAATGAAGACTAACCAATTCCGATGTTTAACAGTAAACGCGTTTCTAGATCATAATTGATAATAATCAATTTCCTTCATCAGTACTGTATTCCAGTAGTAAATTTGACTATGCTAGCAAACTGTGTAGGCATGGACTAGTAACAATTCCACACCGACACAGGTCTGAAAGCATAACCGAATCTACCTCGGTCAGCCAGTCTAACTGTCCTTCCCTCAAGAAATTACCATGTGCGCGACAAGTGATATCGCAGAGAATCTGCGTATACTACCAGGGAGTGAATAATTATTACAAATTAAAAGGCTAGAGGATTATCAATTTATTAATTAATAAATCAATTAACAATTAACAATTTTTACCAAGCCCATCGGTATGAAAGCACCATTATTGGTGGAGAACTTATTTAAAAGCTCATATATATTTATAAAAATAATTAAGGGATCAGCAAATATTTGCTTCACCATATACCGAAGTTCAGAAATAGCAGCTAAAAAAGCTGAGAATCCCACAGATAGCATCACTTGTAACTCACAAAGGCAAAAACAAGAAGAAAAAACAATGAAACCTAACCAATTCCGATGTTTAACAGTAAACGCGTTTCTAGATCATGATTGATAATAATATATATATGTATGTATAAATGTATATATATATACATATATACATATCCATATACAGATACATGGATATATATATATATATATATATATATATATATATATATATATATATATTTTTTTTTTTTTTCAAAAAGTAATCGCGTATGTATCGTTGGTGATTTTCTTCCTCTGCCTTCCCTTCCATTGGACTTTGGTCTATTTCTGACAAAGAGCTTGGCTCGAAACGTTAAATCGTTTTTCCTTCCTTTCTTGAGCGTCTGATAATACAGTACATGTACCACGTCGTCGCGTTATTGGTTTTTCTTGTTAGATTTTCTTTGTTTGGATTCACTATATATATATATATATATATATATATATATATATATATATATATACTATAGCCTCAGGCCGACACTATGTAAGTGGATTTACTAGTCGCAAACTGAATGAAAACTGTATATTTATCTATATATGTGTGCGTGTGTGTGTGCGTGTGTATGTGTATGTGTGTGTGTTTGTACGACTATCATTGCTTGACAAACAATTTTACTGTGATTACGTTCCCATAGCTGAGCGATTCAGCAACAGCCCAGATAGAATAAGTACTATGGTTACAAAGGATGAATCATTTGTTCAATATGTTCGACCAACGTTGGATGCTCCAGTATGGCTACAGTCACATGGCTGAAATAAGTAAAACAATAAGAAGAGCTATGCCATTTTATCCCGTGCAAGGCCGGGTATCTCTGCAAGTTTATATTCATACATACACACACACACACACCCACACACACACACACACACACACACACACACACACATATATATATATATATATATATATATATATATATATATATATATATATCAGTGCTTTTCAACGTTTTTGCTGAAGCGGAACCCTAAGGAAACATTCCACTGGTTCGAGGAACCCCTGTGCAATAATTTAATTGTCTTATGCAAAAAAATCATCATTTAATTAATGAAATGAAAATACTCATGTTCAGATTTATTTACAATAAAAACACAAACTATAAAAATTGTGACGTATATATGCAATTTTATTCTTGCATCTACAGTTATTATTAAAAAATATATTTAAAGGAACTTTAGTTTGTATAGATTACATTTATTCTCATCAAAAGCTCAATGAGAAATTTGAGTCTGGTGTTTCTTGCACAACTCTTTAAGATCGTGTCGTGTTTTGATAGACACACACGAAGTTCATCTTCCACAGACAGCAACTGTGCTCGCTTCTTGTGCTTGATTGTTGTCAGGGCTGAAAATCCAAATTCACACAAGTAGGAGTTTGAAAACTGCACAAGACGTCGCAGCGCTTTCTGGGCAATTTCAGGGTATTCCTTTACAACCAGCAACCAAAACGCATTCAGGTCAAGCTCAGAATTCTTCAACTTTAATGTTCTGTCATTTAAAACACTGGCAATTCTTCTGTTATTGTGAACTGTTCTTCAAATGGCTCAAATTCCACAAATGGGTTTCTAATCCAGTCGTACTGGTCAACAGATATCGATGGAAAATATTTGTTAACAAAGTGTGCAAATGGTTCAAAATCAGTAGCGCAATTTCTTGAAATTTCCTTTTAAAAACACTTGGAAACATTTCCAAATTTCCTGCAGCTATGCGTTTCTTCCATATTATCAATTTCTTCTGAAAAGCATTTATTTTGTCAGTGGAAAACAAGATATTTTCGTTCTTGCCCTGCATATCATTGCTCAAGAGGTTTAGCTCATGAAATATATCGGCAATATGCTAACGTGGAACACCAATAGTCATCACCAAAACATCATAGAAAGTCTTTTAGGTTTCCTTTCAAACAAAAGGTCAATAACTCTTCTCTTAATTCGTAAAAACGAGACAATACTTTTCCCCTTGACAACCATTGTATTCCTGTGTGTTGGATTAAGGTGGAATTGTCTGCTTCCATACCTTTACAAAATTTCACAACTGTCGACATTTAAGTGGCCTCATCTTGATGTAATTAATTATTTTCACTACCATATCCAATGCAGATTTTAGTTCAGGTCCAAGAGTTTTAGCAACTAGTGCTTCTCTATGAATGAAACAATGAGTATGGATAATATTTGGATTTTGCTTTTGTGCGATTGGGACAAAGCCTTTAAGACATCCTGTCATTGCAGGGGCACCATCTGTACAAATACCAACACAGCTTTTCCAGTTCAATCGACAATACTCTAAATATGAATTCAAAACATCAAATACATCTTGTCCTTTCCTTGTTTCTGGCAACTCTTTGCAACACAGGAAGTCTTCTACAATAATTTCATCATAAGTAAAACGAACAAATATAAGGATTTGTGTTTTACCAGTGATATCTATATTCTCATCAACTTGAAGTGCAAACAACTTATGTTTCAGTATTTTTGACTTACTATTGCACTCAATGTCTCCTGACATGTCAGAAAGTGGAATTTTATTAGCTCTGAAACAACATTATCTCCAAGCATTATCTTCACTATTTCCTGGCATGCAGGTAAAATTACAGTTTCAGCGATGGTATGAGATTTAATTTTTCTTGCAACTATCTCCGCCACAGCATAACTTGCTTCTTGTCCTTTGTCACTCAACTTGAACTTTTGGCAAACATAAAAACTTGCCTTTTATTAAATGCCAATTCTCTTTTAAAATATTGTTCATTTTTGCCTGACAACTCTGGATGTTTAGTTGTTAAGTGTCCTTTCAGTTTGGCTGGTGCCATAGCACTATTAACCAGCTTCTCCCCACAAACAGTACACAAAGGTGAAGGGCAGTCTGGTTTCCAGTTCAAGTAAATCCCAAAGCTATGTAGTTTTCACAATATTGACGAACTTTTAGTTGCAGGTTAATTCCCTCATTTCTTGGTAATTTCGACGAGGCAGCATCATTGGCAGTGGCTGCGGCTTCAACAGACTGCCTTCAGACCCTGCGTCTCTTCATCTGCATCTAACTTACGTTTTTTCAGAAATCTATCCATACTTGTAAGGCTGTAAGCAGAATTGTATATATATAAAAGTAAACCTAATAGAGGTAGGACAAAATTTAAAGTGTAGCGAGTTTAATGATGTAAAATTTAGCTTTTTTATTAATGTTTTTTTTTTAGTAATAGGTATTTGATTATATTTAAACAATATGCATATAATAAAAAAAATAGATTTTCGGATTTGAATTTAAAATGTCGTTTATTTGTTTATTGTTCTAATTTAGAAATTTGTAAGGAATTAATAATTATGCATATTTATATATCTTATAATTTAGTATAAGTTTCCCTATTTCTTTTTTTGTTTTCTACATATGTAATTCAACTCTCGAATTTTTTAAACTTAAAATTTGACCAAATATTAATAGACGTCATACAAGAAAAAACATTTTTTCAAAACTCCTTTTAAAAAGCTAAAGATCTTTTAAAAGGCGGATTAACAACAACACCTAAATGGCTTATGCAGTTAAAATATTTCTTCCGAATATAGTCACTCGTATTTTACAAAAGAAGACCAAACCATCATCTAAGCTGGCATGCAACTTGTAGATCAAGCTCATCTATGCTGGCGTGTAACTCGTAGTTGTACACGTCGTAGGCCTACATATACACACTAAGGATCAGGGTCATCCGCAGTGGCGTGCAACTCGTAGATCTACACGTAGGCCTAACATGTACATACATATCTGCACCGGAGAATTAAAAATTACTGTCGATTTACTGTATTGGCGGAACCCTAAGGTTCCGCAGGATCTTGGTTAAAAACCACTGATATATATATATATATATATATATATATATATATATACTCTTTTACCTGATTCAGTCATTTGACTGCGGCCATGCTGGAGCACCACCGTTAGTCGAGCAAATCTCCCCAGGACTTATTCCTTGTAAGCCTGGTACTTATTCTATCGGTCTATTTTGCCGAACCGCTAGGTTTACGGGGACGTAAACACACCAGCATCGGTTGTCATGCGATGTTGGGGGGACAAACACACACACACAAACACACACACACACATATATATATATACATATACATATATGACGGGCTTCTTTCAGTTTCCGTCTACCAAATCCACTCACGAGGCTTTGGTCGGCCCGAGGCTATAGTAGAAGAAGACACTTGCCCAAGGTACCACGCGGTGGGACTGAACCCAAAACCATGTGGTTGGTAAGCAAGGTACTTACCACACAGCCACTCCTGCGCCTAAGTATATATATATATATATATATATATCCTAGAAGGGGATATAGCAATTTGATGAAATAGAAGGGGATATAGCAATTTGACGATATAGGAGGGGATATAGCATTTGATGAAATAGAAGGGGATATAGATAGAAGGGGATAGAGCATTTGACGAAATAGAAGGGGATATAGCTTTTGACGAAATAGAAGGGGATATAGCACCATACAACGTGGAAGACAACTGGCGGTTTCTACGGGACAACCTGTTGAGAACCACCGACCAGATCTGTGGCTGGTGTCAAGTCCTCTCCCGACCCAAAGTAACGTGGTGGTGGAGCAATGTGGTCGACAGGGCTATTAGACAAAAGAATAAAGGCTCGGAAGGACTGGAAAAACGGAGGTAACAGGGAATTGTATCAGACTGCTAGAAGGGAAGCTAGGAGACAGGTTTATTTAGTCAGAGGGGAAGCAGATAAGAAAAAGTTTGCCAATGTTCTGCGAAGTGAGGACCAAAGACTTGAAGTATTTTGTGTTGCAGGAGAGAATCGTGATGTCGTGGGAGAGAAATGTGTTCGCATGGCTGATGGTACACTTGCACTAAACGAGGCTGCAAAGAAAGAGGTTTGGAGACGCCACTACGAAAGATTGCTCAATAAAGAGAATGAATGGGAGAAAGAGAGTCTGCCGAATGTCGTCCCAACAGAGGGACCAGATATCCGAATTGACAGTACCATGGTAGATAAAGCAATTAAGAGTATGAAGATAGAGAAGGCCCCCGGCCCATCAGGAATCACTGTAGAAATGCTCAAAATATCAGGTAGTGTCGGCTATAGCCTAGTCACCCGTATTGTTAACCAGGTGATACACGAAGGAGTCATACCCAATGACTGATGTAGCAGCACCATAGTCAACTGTAACAAAGGTAAAGGTGACGCTTTAGATACAAATAATTGCAGAGGTATAAAGTTGTTAGATCAGGTAATGAAAGTCACGGAGAGGGTCATAGCCCAACTAATTAGGGAGCGAGTCAGTTTAGATGAGATGCAGTTTGGGTTTGTGCCATGGAAAAGCACCACTGATGCTATATTTCCGGTAAGACAGCTGCAGGAGAAATACCTAGTCAAGGATAAACCTCTGTACCTGGCTTTCGTTGACATGGAGAAAGCCTTTAACAGGGTCCCCTGATCCCTTATCTGGTGGTCAATGAGGAAACTAGGGATAGAAGAATGGTTAGTGAGAGCTGTGCGAGCCATGTACAGAGACTCTGTCAGTAAGGTGAGGGTTGGCAATGAGTACAGTGAAGAATTCCGGGTAGAGGTAGGGGTCCACCAAGTTTCTGTCCTCAGCCCCCTCCTATTTATCATAGTCCTCCAGGCGATAACAGAGGAATTCAAGACAGGATGCCCCTAGGAGCTCCTCTATGCTGACGATCTTGGACTAATTGCCGAGTCACTATCAGAACTAGAGGAGAAGTTTCAGGTGTGGAGGCAGGGACTAGAATCGAAGGGCCTTAGAGTCAACCTAGCTAAAACCAAAGTCCTAATAAGTAGAAAGGTAGACAAAACGCTAACCACTTCAAGTAGATGGCCCTGCTCGATTTGTAGAAAAGGTGTAGGTAGAGACTCTATAAGATGTACCCAGTGCAAGCTATGGACATATAAGAGGTGCAGCAATATCAAAGGCAGGTTAACTAGGAAGTTAGTTTTAATATGTGGCAGATGTTCAGGTGCAATAAACACTGTTAATATGCAGAAAACAACTTCTGTCGCATTCCAGGGAGAAAAACTAGAGGTAGTTGATAGCTTCCGCTATCTGGATGGCCAAGTTCGTAATGGGGGTGGGTGCGCTGAAAGTGTAGCTGCTAGAATAAAAATAGCCTGGGCAAAGTACAGAGACCTCTTATCTCTGCTGGCGACAAAGGGCCTCTCACTCAGAGTAAAAGGCAGACTGTATGACGCATGTGTACGAACAGCCATGCTACATGGCAGTGAAACATGGACTGTGACTGCTGAGGACATGCGTAAGCTCACAAGGAATGAAGCCAGTATGCTTCGATGGATGAGTTATGTCAGTGTGCATACCCAACAGAGCGTAAGTATCTTGAGAGAAAATTTGAACATAAGAAGCATCAGTTGTGGTATGCAAGAGAGACGATTGCGCTGGTATGGACATGTGGTGAGAATGGATGAGGATAGCTGCATGAAAAACTGCCACACCCTAGCGGTTAAGAGAACCCGTGGAAGAGGCAGGCCTAGGAAGACCTGGGATGAGGTGGTGAAGCACGACATCCGAACATTAGGCCTCACCGAGGCAATGACTTGTGACCGTGACCTTTGGAAATATGCTGTGCGTGAGAAGACCCGGCAAGCCAAGTCAGACCAAAATCCAAGGCCTCTGCCAGGGATGTAGCCAGCCCACTTACGCGTAACATTCCTTCATTGGACACTAAACTCCACTTGCGAAAACATGGTGAGGCAAGTGAAATCGAAATCGAACTAAATTTGTAGGAACACTAAACTCGGCTTGCGAAGACCTGTTGGGGCGAGCGAAAGCGAAATGGTAATGGCGCCTGTACCAGTGGAGCACAAAGAGTACCGTCCAAGTACGATCGTTGCCAGAGCAGCTGTCTGGCTTCCGTGCCAGTGGCACGTAAATAGCACCAGCGTGATCGCTACCAACGTCGCCTTCCTGGCACTGGTGCCAGTGGCACGTGAAAAAACATTCGAGCGAGATCGTTGCCAGTGCCGATGGACTGGCTCCTGTGCAATTGTCACGTAAAATACACCATTTCGAGCGTGGCCGTCGCTAGTACCCGCCTGACTGGCCCTCGTGCCGGTGGCACGTCGAAGCACCCACTACACTCTCGGAGTGGTTGGAGTTAGGAAGGGCATCCAGCTGTAGAAATTCTGCTAAATCAGATTGGAGCGTGGTGTCACCTCCTGGTCTACCAGTCCTCAGTCAAATCGTCCAACCCATGCTAGTATCGAAAGCAGACGTTAAAACGATGATGATGATGATGATGATGATGATATATATATATATACTTTTATCCGTTTCAGCCATGCATATTCTCTTTACACACACACACACACACACGCACGCACACACACACACATGTATACACACACACACACACACACAATGCGCGCACACACACACACACACACACACACACACACACACACATTTTCGATAGTCACGGAAAACTTTCCTGCCAAGCAGGTTCAGTTTCAGAGACTCCAAAGGCCCAACAGAAAATTTACATACTTTGAGAAGTAACAGAAAATACAACTCACGAGCGCAATAAGCATGCCCACTCGCAAGCAATTGCCGATCCCTTACACGTCGTCTAACGACGGAAATGTCCGTAATATGCATATATATATATCACGTTATTAAAAATGAAATGTCGGAATTTAAACTGAAAGTTTATCTTACTTTATCTCGGCAAAAAGCCGTTAATTAAAGTATGCACCTAAATTATCAACACAATTTTGCCATTTTATCGGTAGCTTATTTATGGCGTCAACGAAAATTTCTGGAGAGCAAGAGGTAATGAAATCATGAGAGACTGTTTTATTTTCTCCAAAATTGAAGTCCTTTACTTGCAAAAAGTTTTCTAATGCCTGGAAAACGTGATAGTCAGTTGATGCAAGTTCCAGTTAACATGGTGGACGACATAATACTTTGAAGTTCAGTTCCTGTAACTTGACTAGCGTTTTTTGTGCAACATATGATTGAGTATTGTTTTGCAAGAGAAATGGCCTATCTCTATTGACCAATCTCGGTTGTTTAATTGCAAGTTCACTCATCATTTCATCCAATTGGTTCATGTATACATCCGCTGTAATTGACATACCAGGTCTCATGAAGCTGTAGTGGATGACAACAGCGCTAGTCGACCAAAGAGACACCATTAGCGTTTTTCGGTGAATATTCTTTCTTAGATTGTGTTTTGGCACTTCATCTCTATCTAACCACCGTTCAGAATGCTTGTTATTATTGAAAAGAATCCTTTTTTCCTCACACGTAACAATTCGATGCAAAAATCTTTCGCTTTTTTACCTCGACAGCAAAGAAAATCAAGTTACTAATTCAGTTCTCAATCAAATTGAAAGCCGTTAGAATTTGTGAAGAGTACAGGTTCCTAGCTACATTTGGCATTAAAAATTTGTGATTGTGTCTAGTAGAAAAAAGTTTACTTCAAAATTTGTAGCAACGTTATAGGAGAGTAAGTAATGGCACCGAGTTGTTTAGATCTAAATAACTTTTTTTGACAACTCTTCAACCGTGGTATCTGGGAATCATATGCAATTCTTCGGTTTTAAGGGATGTCGAGGCATTTTCTTTGGCCAGTTGTTCGTTTGAAAACTTCACCTCTACTGTGCCAAAGCTTTTACCACGTGCGATATACGATTTTATGGTCCAAACAGGTCTCAGGAACTTTTCGACTTGATCCTATGTGGCTCTTTCTATCTTGCTCAATTCCATTGACATACATCTTTATACACACACACACACACACACACACACACACACACACACACACACACATACATATACACACACACACACACACACATATATATAAATATATATATATATATATATATATATATATATATATATATATATATATATACATACCGTGTGTAACTGCAAAGCTGTCGCGCTCACAAGTCCTTAACATTGAACTACGTTAGTACTTGAATAATATTCTTAAGGCCGCAACATACCCAACCCACACGCAGTATATTCACAGCTTTGTTGCTAATTTAGTTCTCATCCAAATTGAAAACTATTAGAATTTTTGAAGAGTACAAGTCCCTAACTACATTTTTCATAAATAATTGAGATTGGGTCTAGTAGAAAAAAGTTTACTTCAAAATTTGTACCAACGGTATAAGAGGGTAAGTAACGGCACCAACTTGTTTAGATCTAAACAACTTATTTTATTTATTTTAAAAGCAAAATATATTTATCTTAGCTTCAATGATAGACTAGAACATGAGAAATTTCATAGTTTTGATCCCATGCAACGAAGCTTTGTATCAATTAAGTTGTGAGGTAAAATATGAAGAAAAACATAAGTAAGACAAAAAATGGATTTAAGTATAATTAACTTGTTTTTTATTTTAAATACAAACTATATTCTAATTTAGCTTAACTGATAGAGCTCAATTCGAGGAATTTCATGATATCAATCCCATGCAATAAAGGTATGATTGATTGTTTCTGAAATTTGAAGGTGATAATGTAGTTCTATACTTTTATATGAATATAGTTCTATAAGGGGACATATAATATATGTCAGCGGCATTATTGAGATGAGGAAAAAATTATCAAGTAAAAAATGTCTTGTTCTGTACTTTGCCAGATATAATAACATCTCTTGAACTTTTCCAAGTGTAATAACTTGTCCTGTACTTATCCAGGTTTATAATCTTAAGACTATTATTGCTCTTGCTCGCATTTTTCCATGTAAAATATACCTGGGCTACCAACAATATTTTCACGCTCACAAATTCTTTAAACTACTCAAAACCAATAATCTAATCGATGTGCTACTTTCCATGGTTTCCAGATAAGACGTCCGGCCATAGTAACACCAATGTTTGTAAGAAAAAGTGAAACATCCATTGAGATATTTATCTAGAAAGAGAACAAGCTGAAATCGTTTTGTTGCAGCCTCAGCTTTCCCAACTGAGTAATGTTGAAAAGGCTAAGGCCATCGAGGTTTTCGGTATTTGTACCAGCTTCAAAATCTATTCAAGAATCACCAAGAGAATTTTGAATAAGTTTAAGAAGAAAACAATAAATCATAATCGCAATATGAATCAGCATTTCAATCATCAGCGGATGAAATCAATCACAAGAGGTCTAACTCAATCGCTAAGGCACTGGGCATGTGGATGTAGCAGAGAAATATCAGCTATCGTAATTCAAAGTGTGATGATAGAAGACCTGAAAATGAAATCGTATGTGAGATCTGCGTGGAAGCTTGTTACTTCTGGACAAAAGATTAGAAGGCTGGAGAGGGCGAAAAAACATATTGACACAGAACCAGGACAGTTCTCTGACACAAATCAGAAAAATGTCATACAAGATTAGCATACACACAGATATGAGAGATGCATTCAGTGTTCAGAATCTCACAGAAGGGTCAAATATGTTAATTTCATGTGAAACACGCCTGCCAAAAATAGGATTGTAACCTGCTTGGGTTCTAATGACAAGAAGATGCCATTTATCATGTTTGAGAAGAGTGAATGTCTGTGAGACGTTTGTCATGGTCAAGTTTTAAAATATGTAAAGTCCTGGATTTTTATTGAATATCCTGAAGCAAGAGACAAACGAAGGAATCCACAATAAGATTGCTATGGACTTCAAATTTATATTCCAGCAAAGTGGAGTTCCTTGTCACACAAGTGCAGGGGCTCGAAAAATTCTCAGGGATTAGTTTGGGAACACGTTTGGGATAAGGACTCCTCATCACCTGATTTGAACCCATAAGACTTTAGCAACTGTAATGAACTGACCAGAAAATATTTTGTGACCACAGCAACCTGCTAGACGTCAAAAACTCCATCTTTACGACGTGGGAGGAGGACATTGATGAATAATTGATTAAGAATTCTTGTGGTGAAATCAGGAAGATGGTTGAGGAAGTCATTGCCAAAAGAGGAACAACTCTTGATGCATAAGTATTAGGATTTCACCCAGGCGTGTCTCTGGAAGATCCAAATAAATCTTTAAACTTAGATTCGAACTTTGTTCCAATCGTTAATGAGCTCTCAATCTTGAGCTATATTTAATTATTTACGAAAATATCATATCACTTTCATTCATGATCAGCTCCATTACGATTCTCCTGGTGAGCCTCAAGATTAGTGAACATTTTATTACGATTCTCCTGGTGAGCCTCAAGATTAGTGAACATTTTATTTTTTGCTTCAGTTCAATAATTTTTTGTAGTGTCCAATAACGATAGTAAAACCATTGTTAATTCCATTAAGTTATTGTTAAGCATTCATAACATTGAAAGGTTCTAATTTGAATCTGACATTTGGAAAATTTTGCAGATAAATCCGGTATACTCACCAAAGACCGGCACACTGCAGGCAATAATCCATCATGTGTGTCCTAATTAGAAATGAGCCAGCAAAAAACGCAACATGGTGCAATACTTACATTGCCCGATCTACGATGATAATATATGCCTGCGGTCTTAGGTTGTGCATATAATTATATACAGAAATGTAATGCATCGAAATTACCATCGTACAAGTGTACATACATGTTAAAGTATTTCTGTCTGTCTGTCTCTCCCCTCTCTCCCTATCTCTGCTCTCTCGGAATATATATATATATATATATATATATATATATATATATATATATATACAATTAAACCTTGGGAGAGGCATTATACATCCAACCACGTGCTTTCACATACCAACTTTCTCACCTATATATATATACATATATCTATGTATATATATGTATGCGTATATACATATATATATATATATATATGTGTGTGAGTGCATATATATATATATATATATATATATACATGCACTCACACACACACATATATATATATATGTATATATGCATACATATATATACATAGATATATGTATATATATATAGGTGAGAAAGTTGGTATGTGAAAGCACGTGGTTGGATGTATAAAAGATAAACAAGAGTGAAGACGTGTTACAATACAGGTAGAGAAATTTGAAAAGAGAATACGAAACCGGTTATTTCTCCAAATACAATGTTTCTATACTCAAAATTTTCTAACATTTTTCTAACATAACGATTTAAATATATACTTTAACCATGTAACACAAGCCTTCTGTAGTTTTTTCACTCTTGTTTATCTTATATATATATACACGCATACACACACACACACACACACACACACACACACACACACACACACACACACACACACACACACACACATATAAATATATATACATACATACATGTTCTCTGTGAAAATGTAGTTTTGCACGGTCAAAGTTTGAAAGAAGTCGAACGATTGCGACCGAAAATTGTTTTAATGTTTACAAATTTTGTTTTGGAATGATTAGGGTGTTGCACTAAAACAAAAGCGTGGAGGGTGGCGAAAGAAAGCGTAACACCTGTTTTTAGGCCCTAACTGAGCGTGCCGTTTGCAGCGTTAGACCACGTGAATAATGATCTGGAAAGACTAGAAAGTCTAGAAATAATAAAAAAAGTTGACCATTCAGACTGGGAAGCACGATAAAGGAAAAACACAAGTGCTCGCGCGGACTTTTCGATTGAATTAAATAACTGTTTAGCCGAACACAATTACCCATTACCAATCGCAGAAGAAGTGTTCTCAAGATTAAATGAAATGTTCACAAGATTAAACGAAGGACACGACGTTAGCAGAAGAAAAATGTAAATTTTTGGATGACAAAAGACATCAAATATCTGGATCAAGTAATTGGCGAAGGAATGCAAAATAAGGTACTGAAAAAAGACACAGAAACTTATTAAAAATGAGATTCATAGAAAATGAAGCAGGTAGATGCGAAGAACTCATGGAATGGCGATATGACACACTCTAGGTCCCAACACAGTCACAAGTCGTTGAGCCCACGGGAACAAGTGGAGGAAAAAGGAAGAAGCAAATGAGTTCCAACAATCAAACGCCAAAAAGTCAAAATATCAAGTTAGAAAAAAAAGACAAAGAAAAAAGGCTATAAGAAGAGGAGGGATGAATAAAGTAAAATAAAATTGCTTGTATCGCAAAGAAAAAACTAAAAGAGATGTTGTAGTGAAATGGTACACTATTTCCGTCGTGGCAAAGTGGTATGAATGGCCACTATAAATCAGAGGCAGTAGAAGTCGAGGTCAGTCAGTAGTAGTAGAGTCGTTATACAAATTTCTTAGTTGGAGGCAGCGTCAGTTACGTGATATATACGAGGTCGAGTTACCGTCAACGTAGACATTTCAAACTCACTGTCTTGCAGAGTTATCAGCGATAGTAGGATAGACTAGTCAAAGATGATCAGACGTGGATTACCGCCACAGCATAACTATATTATAACAGATAGATAGACAGGTAAATAGACAGACAGATAGGGAGATAGATAAATAGATAGATAGAGAGAAAGGTTTCTTTATAATATCATGCGGTCAATTCATTTATATTTCATTACAATGTATTTCTTTCTTTTTTCTTCTCATTGTATACCTATCAACAAAGGCTGGTGACCTTTCAAGATGTCAGTTTTAGGAAGTATGATGGGAAAGATAAGGAAAGTGGGAAGGGAGCTGTCGCCACTGAAAAACTACAAAAATGAGTTCAAACTTCAAAATGCTATGAAAGTGCATATTCCACTACACTTGTATAGTCAAGTACCATATTCTGTGTAATTCAATGTTTTGCATGAATAAACATTAAAGATTAGTACAATACATCCAGAACCACGCTAATACCTTAAGAATAAAATTAGGGATTTCTCAGTTTTCTGTGAATCGATTTTGATGAAAGCTGGTTTGCACACTATCGCAACAGATTTCCTGTTTTCATTTTTCTGTGTAAGGTCCTTTCTTTTTATTTCAGATTCTCCAGTTTTTGCGTGAACCACAATAATAGCTTTTCTCTTCTCTAAGAACAATGGAACGTGGAAAAGGCCTTAACGATGAAGAAAAGTCTGTCATCATCAAGGAAAGTGCTAATGACATATTTCTTTATGTCATTGTGAAGAAGTTAGGTTTTCATGTGGACATGGTTAGACGATTCCTTCGCCAAGGAAGAAACGATCTGATTGTGGGACGTCCAAGACTGTGATTGCTAGGGATTTAAGGAATATTGACTGCAGGTTACGTGGTAAACCTGGACAAACAAGTGAAGCCATTTTCCCCACTTCTGGACTTCCTCATGTACCGAAGACCACAGAAAATCGCATCCCTGGTAACTAGCTTCCGTGCAACAACCCCTGAAACTGCTCCGTCACAGGAGTTTGAGGCTTCACTGGACTCAAAAGTAAATGGCGTTAGATATGAGTTTTTATTCTGTTCACTAACGAGACTAGGGTGACTCTTAACGAACCTCACGATAGGGCAAATCGTTGGGTCTATTTTGGAGATGAACGGCACCGACGTTTACAATACCAACAACAACGTGAACGAATTATGTTGTGGGCTGGTATCATTGGGGGCAGACTTCTTGGCCCAGTCAGGATGTCTAAAGAGGTAAAATTGACCGCAGTCGTCTACTGCAATCTCCTGAAGGAGATCTTGGATTAGTGGCTAGATGACATACTGCTGCCACTTCTAAGAATCTTGTATATTTTGTACTAATATGTATATTGTATATTTAGCTGGAACCCACTCTGTAGGGTATAAATTACA
This sequence comes from Octopus bimaculoides, assembly GCF_046866305.1. Classification (NCBI taxonomy): domain Eukaryota; kingdom Metazoa; phylum Mollusca; class Cephalopoda; order Octopoda; family Octopodidae; genus Octopus; species Octopus bimaculoides. The sequence continues at coordinate 60,101,163 of NC_142935.1, forward strand.
TAATAAAACAGGGCCTGCTTAAATATATTTTTGAGTACCTTTTATCATTTTGTAGGATTTTTTCCCTTTTTCTTGCTTACTTGGATAAAATAATTCAAAAGAAATCTTTTCCTCGTATCACTTTTCCTCGTAGTTACATTAGATATCTTTCTTAATCAGTGGTAAAATGGTTATAGTATACTTTCTCGGGTATATTTAACTTCTATAAGAACAACGATTGTCATAATTTCAATGTTTTATATATATATATATATATATATATATATATATATTGAAATTTCAATTGAAATTGAACTATTATAGCATATTTTTGATCTCTCACCTTAATGTATGATCTTCCTGTGAAAACTAAAATTTTAACTTTATCCATGGATGGTATATGGTTTTACTTTAAATTATTTTCATATCATATTTGCTATTGCTGTTAGTTTAGTGTGTATCTTACTTAACTTTAATGTATAGGATGTTTTGAAATTTCTTAATAGTTTTTAATAGTTTTAAAACCTTTAAAAATTTTATTTGATGCCTGACCCTAAAGGATTCATGTTATTCCATTGTTGTTGTAGTATTATTATTGTTATTTTATGGGTGACTTAAATAAATTTAATCGTTGATCCACTATTATTTCGTACTTAGCCCATGTTAGTGAAAACAAGTTCCTGATGATTTAAGATAGCTTGATCTAATTAAGTTAGTACATAAGTATCATGTTCTCTGTTAATAGTTTAGTTCACCATTATATTCTATGTTAATTCCAATCATTCATTTTATCAGTTTCTTAAACCTTCATGAGTCCATCATTATCAACCATGTTAATCCTATGTATCAATTTTTTACATTAGTTATATAATAAATTTTATCTCTTATGTGTCCTTTAAATGATATTAGATATATAAGATTAATTTAAAAAATTTTAGCCCAACATATAAAAAAAATTAAATTTCACATCTTATATATGGTTCCTTATATTGGTGTAAATAAGTCTAAATGTACTTTACCGTAGCATTTTAAATTAATACCACCTCATGGTTTTTGCATACTGCATTAATTGATTATTTACATGACTATACACTATTTTTTAAAATTTCATTATTAATTTATAATTAGTTTTTATTTATTCACATATTAATTAAGCAAATATTGGTATCGCAAGTATTTCAAACTTAACATATGTAAAACAATACTGATACATTATTCTGATTAATGAAAACTATGAATAAAGATTTACTGTATCTGTACACAATATAGCAACTTTATTTTATATCATTTTGACCTACGTGCCTTATGTTAAAACTTCCCCTGCTCCATTATAAACTGGTCTGCTAGTAGAGAACCCCCCCCCCCCCCACTTAAAGTAATTTGTCACTAAACCCAAAGAAATTTTATAACCATATCATCCGTGTATACTGTCTATATTGTTTACCCCTTTCCCTTTCCCAATAAAGAAAATGCTAGTGCCCTCTTAAGCTTTGAATCACTAGGTCTGATAAGATGATCCATAAATCAGAAACTAAAAAACAATTAAAATCAGTGACAGTTAAAAATCTGCTTAGAATTATTTACTAGCCTTTATGATCTGGCTAAGTCAAAATGTTTTTTTGTATTCTTCCTTTCTACTTGGAGAATTTAAATGTAGTTACAAAAATATGTCCTTCTGTTGAAATGAAATTTCAGTAAATTTCAATATGTTTGTGCAGCTGAGGATTGCTCTACATTTTACATTTGATGTAATGTTCACATTGCTTAAATAAATGGAGTCGCATGAAACGATCGTACTGCATTAACTTTGGATATCCTTGTTGCTTTTGATTTTAATCACCTTATTTTGGAATTGTATTGATATTACCGTACTTAATTCTGGTGCCTAAACGTAAGTCAATCTCTCTCTATATATATGGATGATCATTTATTGTGATGCATATCACGTTATTAACGTTGGAGCCACATTATTCTGAAACAACAGTAACTGTACTCTTGATAGATACTCGCACGTCGGCAAAAGGAATTGTTTTTTTTTCCAACAATGTAATTTTCCTTGCAGTTGGGGTAAGTAATGCAGCATATGAGATTTTGCGTCTTACAGTTCACATCTGCATTTACTTTGAACGAGAATACGCCTTTGAAATTTACGTGGTAACCACTTTCTAAGCAATTAAAGTTGTTGTTGTCGTATGTTCCACATCTGTTATTACCTTATTCTTTACGGAGAATTCTAATGCATTGTCTGATGTAGATTTTAGTTTTGTGTGATTTTCTGGTTGGCGTCTACTGTTTCGTAAAAGGTTTTATCAATCGGATTTTTCAATGTGGGGCTTTGTAGAAGTATAGGCACGTTTGATTTTATGGTGTTTAAGTTTTTCCTTTGATGTCCTTAGCTGTGTGATGCTCAGTTTCATCGTCTTTTTAATTCCCTCGCTTATTAATTGTAAGTGGTATTTCTGTTTTGTTAGGAAGCCTTTGAGCCCGTTAAGTCGGATTTGACGTACTTTGGTATCAATCACAATAGTACAGATACGTCTTGCTGTGCTGTATGAGATGTTCCTTTTGATGTGTGAGGGATGGTGAGAGTAGAAATTCAAATATTGATGCGTGTCTGCTTTTTGCCAAGATATGTGTGTTGTGACTTGTGTATTTTTATGTGAATATCCAGGAATGGTAATTTATTGCAACTGGATTCTGTTGTGATTTTGATGGATGAGTAAAGTGTGTTGAGCATTAGCTTCATTTGATGTGTCCCAAAAGATAAAGCTATCATTGAGGAAGCGTTTCTACTTTTTAATGACGTATTTCTTTCAATCCTGATTAAATTCTCTCTCTATCTCCTCATAATGCTTTTCTGCCAAACATCCCATAACTAGGTTAGAATATGAGGGTGTAAATCACATCCCCATAACGGCTATGGGGCCATTAATCTATCGATATGTCTTATTACGGAATCTAACGCTGTTTTCTTCTAGTACCAGACGTGTGGCTTTGGTGATGAAGTCAGTTTTGAAGTGTTCATTTATACGTCCTCTCTGTTTCTCTATCTAGTATTAGTATTGTACTTTCTGGGACAGTAGGTGAAATATGCTGGAGAAAATCTATGCCGTCCTGTGTAGAGGTGGGTATTAATGGACATAAAAAGGTTTTAGAAGTATGTCCCCAAAACGACTCAGCTGTTGCGTTGGGGCCTGAGGTTCAGCAAGTATTGGTCTGAGTTTGAGGTCAATAAGTCTTAGTATGTTTGTGAATCGGTTCCTCTTCTCAGTTATGGCTCTCTGTATTTCAGAGCTTTTGAAGATTTTGGGTAAGCCGAAGAAATTTCTCCCTGTGGATGAATCTTGGTATTCAATAGTGTTTTGATTTTATTCATTATCGCTTGGTTTTTTTTCTTGTAATAGGTTTGCTCTATTAGAATTTCCAAAATTTATCTTTATAGCAGTCTTTGTCCGTGATCGTTATCGGCCTCTTTTAGAATGATTGAACTGTCTTTCTTCAGTGTTAGTAAGGCTTCTTTTCTCATTCACGAAGTTTTGATCGGGTACTTAGGGGAAATTTCAAATCGTGTCTCTATATGCCTCTAAATGTTTGTCATTCTCTTTGTAGGCATGAAGTTGGATTTATTTCTGACAATTCATATGTCATTTATATCCCCGTTGCCGATGAATTTTATAAGTTGGAGTGGCTATTAAAATGCCCAATATCAGCTTTTACTTCTATTAGATTAGGAGTGGATATAGGGGTAAATTTAAAAATGCAATGAGATTCATTTCATTTTTGTTTTCTGTTTGACAAAGTTTATGACCTTCGTGTCAACAATATGTTCTGTGTGCTCATTAAAATTTACTTTTGGGTTGGCTCTGGCGCGCGCGATTATGGTATTTTCTTCCTAAAAATGGAATTGTGCTACTGTGTTTCCATTTTGTATATATATATATATATGTTTATATATGTTTATAAATATACATGCCTATTTATAAATATATTTATGTTTGTATGTATATACATATGTTTGTATATAAGTATGTCTTTAGATTTGTTATAGAACAAACACTCAAATGCTTCCTTCATTTATTTAAAACAAAATTGACTAGTACTGTTTTTACATAAAACCCGCATTGTTCTATAACAAATCTAAAGACATACTTATATACAAACATATGTATATACATACAAACATAAATATATTTATAAATAGGCATATATATTTATAAACATATATAAACATATATATATTTTTGGCGCAGGAGTGGCTGTGTGGTAAGTAGCTTACTTACCAACCACATGGTTCTGGGTTCAGTCCCACTGCATGGCACCTTGGGCAAGTGTCTTCTACTATAGCCTCGGGCCGACCAAAGCCTTGTGAGTGGATTTGGTAGACGGAAACTGAAAGAAGCCCGTCGTATATATGTATATATATATATATATATATATATATATATATATATATATATATATATATATATATATATGTATGTGTCTGTGTGTTTGTGTTTCTCCCCCTAGCATTGCTTGACAACCGCTGCTGGTGTGTTTATGTCCCCGTAACTTAGCGGTTCGGCAAAAGAGACCGATAGGATAAGTACTAGGCTTACAAAGAATAAGTCCCGGGGTCGATTTGCTCGACTAAAGGTGGTGCTCCAGCATGGCCGCAGTCAAATGACTGAAACAAATAAAAGAGTAAAAGAGTATATTTGTATACAAACATATCGAGAAAAATCTTGTAAAATCACAAGACGAGACAGTCGTTTCACCTAGGTATGCACCACAACCAGTTCCATAGTAGCCCATCCGTGTGGGATCGGGCACAGATAGGGATGAACGACCGTTTACAGCAATAAAACTGTTCGAATATTTCATTTTCCGACTCTGTCACTTGTTACGCGCGCGCGTGCATACACACACAAAAGCAGACAGACAGACAGACAGATTTATATATATATATATATATATATATATATATATAAAATATATATAGTTTTAGGGAAAATAACCAATTTTCAAGAACTCATCGATGAAAATCCACTATCACATATAGAAAAATTAATAATTAAAAGCACAATAAATGAGTATAATATAAAGTAAAGTAAATATCATAAGATAAATATAATAAAAAGATTACACGTGTTTCATAACCAATTTTCAAATAGAAAAGAAATTTAAATCGATTAAAATCAATTGAAATTATCGAAAATAAGTTCTATTCAAAAATATAGCTACTCGTCAGATCGTAAGTAGAACAATAATTAGATATATATCTCAACCAACAATAAGTACCAAATGAATTAATATGAAATACTTATTATATAAAGATAGAAAAATTATTAAAAAAATATCATAATATCAAAATAATAACAATTCAATAATCATCCCTTCATCCATAATAATAACATGTATATTATATACAAAAAACATCTTACCTAAATTATCATTGTTTTAAATTATCATTGTTTTAAATACAAGTTGAACGAAGTTTAAGTTTAAAATAATAATGAAGATAAAATTAGTACATATTTAACCGGTGTAATAGTTAAAGCTATACTATTTAAAGCTAAAGACGTTTATTTAATTATGATTAAAGATCAATTGAATAATAGAAAAATACAAGATTATTTATTTCTACAAACGTATTCGATAATTTCAATTGATTTTAATCGATTTAAATTTCTTTTCTATTTGAAAATTGGTTATGAAACACGTGTAATCTTTTTATTATATTTATCTTATGATATTTACTTTACTTTATATTATACTCATTTATTGTGCTTTTAATTATTAATTTTTCTATATGTGATAGTGGATTTTCATCGATGAGTTCTTGAAAATTGGTTATTTTCCCTAAAACTATATATATTTTATATATACTTTATCTATAAGGCTCAATTTAATTTTAATTTTTTATAAATTGATTTTAATCGAGTTTTTTACCTGTAATTTTGGATTTTGTCCCTAATAATATTATATATATATATATATATATATATATATATATATATATATATATATATATATATAGATAGATAGATAAATAGATAGATAGATAGATAGATAGATAGATAGATAGATAGATAGATAGATAGATAGACAGATAGATAGATAGATAGATATTTATATTTATGTATATTGCTGTTCCTTTTAAAAATTAACCCTTTTGGGGAGATATGGAAGAATATATGGAATAACAAACGCCTTATCTACAGGAAAGGAAGTCCTGGGAGGTTTGGTTAGTGCGGTGCTAGGGAGGTGAGACATCCAAACTGTTAGAAAGGAGGATAAATGATTGGGTTTGAAATATTTGTGAGGAGGTTAGCAGGTGCCGGCCTATCTCCGAGATGTAGAAGACATTGTAGTAGTTACACGAAAAGCAGAGGAAAGAAGAGAGAAAACTTGTGAGAAGGAAGGTGACTCTGAAAGTTTTATGTGATTTATAACAATCAACGTATATCCATTTTCTGGATACGGTCTAGGATATCTTGAGTTAGCAGCATTTCTTTCCGAGATAAAGGATTTCTATTTGATTTGTGACATTCACCAATAGTGTTAGGAAACGGTACTAGCATGTTAACGATGTACTAGCTATGGGGAAACCTCCGTGGCAAGTATTCATTTGGACCCAGTCTGACGACTTTTGTTATGTACTATTCATCTTTAGAGAACTTTATGCATGTTCGATTACACTGGTCAACTGCCAATTTTCATTAGGGATCTTATATGGTGTTTTATATGTAGTTTTGTCCGCAGATTTCAAAAATGAAATCGGTTTCCATCTATCAGGCACATATTTTCTGATGAGATAAGAGAGGTATATAACTCCCATCAGCAATATCGCTACACGTGAACGTCTTATATAGGTAAATTCTGACTTCTGTTTTATAACTATTTTTATTCATTTTGTAATTTTATGTTTTCATAATCTTTTATTTTCATAGATTTTACTTTCTGTTTAAGGTGCCAAGTCATCATCATTATCAAATTCTACTCAGGATGTCAAGGTATTGCAAGAACAGTCCTGATATATTTTGCCATGTCTGTGGTTCATTTGCTACCAAAGCTCAGCAACGTGCCATCTAAAGTGAAGTCAAGAAGATCTACCAGCTATATTTTGACTGCTCTCTCGGGGATCAAGACAAGAGTTAGACTCCGCATATCATCTGTGTAGCTTGTTCAAATGGACGAAGGGATTGGCTAAATAAGAGGAAGAGAGCAATGCCGTTAGCAATACCTATGATATGGAGAGAGCCAAAAGATCATTTCATGGACTGTTTTTTCTGCAACGTTAGTATATGTGGGTTTACTGTAATGACCAAGGATAAGATTGTTTATCCCAACTTGGAATCAGCAAGAAGACAAGCACCACACAACGATGATGATCTTCCTATTCCAATACCACCAGAAAATGTCCTTCAGATGTTTGACGAAGATGTATTTCCTGAAGAAAATACTACTGCTGTGGAAGACACCGAAGTGGATGCAGATTTTACGATTGAAAATGAAGACGTACCACGGAAATTTTCTCAAGGAGAGTTAAATGATTTAGTTAGAGACTTGTCAAAGGATAAAGCTGAACTATTAGCATCTCACCTACAGGAAAGATGTTTATATTACTCATTTCAGGAAGAGAAATCGGGATCTGAATTCATGTTTTGCTGTTGATGGACCAGTTTGTTTCAGTAATAACACTGATGAGTTATTTGGCTGTTTGTTCCAAGAGCATGTTCCATCTGAATGGCGCTTAATCAATGGCTCATCTAAGAGAAGCCTCAAGTGAATGCTACTGCACAACGGCAATGAGAAACTATCCAATCCTATAGGACATTCAGTGCATATGAAGAAGTGTTATGAAAACATGCAAGTACTCCTCAATGCCATAAAGTATACAAACTACAGCTGGAAAATATGTGAAAACTTGAAGGTGATTGGAATGTTGGTGGGAATGCAATCAGGGTACACGAAATATGGTAGCTCTTTATGCCTATGGTACAGTCGTGCAACTAACAAGGACTATGTGCAATCAGAGTGGCCTTTGCGAAAATCATATGAGCCGGGAGTTTCTAGCGTCCAGAGTAAGCCACTTTTAAACTCAGAAAATGTTCTTCTTCCTCCTCTTCACATAAAGCTTGGCCTCATGAAACAATTCGTGAAGTCATTTGCCAGGAAAAGTTCAAATGATTTTGAATATGTGAAAGAGGGCGTATTCATAGGTCCGCAGATAAAAGAACCCCTGAAGGACAACCACTTCCTCACAACACTGGATGAGATTGAGCTTAAAGCCTGGGAATCCTTCAAATGGATCTGTGAAAATTTCTTAGGCAACAAGAGATCTCTAGAGATTAGAAATGGAGGGAAATGTATTTTAGACTCCTACACTGCAATGGGCTGTCGGATGTCACTAAAAGTCCATTTCCTTTTTTCCAGAGAACGTTGCAGCAGGGTCTGATGAGCAAGGGGAACGCTTTCATCAAGATATTGCATCAACACAACAATGATATCCAGAATTTTGGAATGCAGGAATGTTAGTTGACTTCTGTTGGATGAACCTGAGACAAAACACCATAGAAAGTCCAAATCCAATTTTTAAGTTGTTATGCATTTGAATGTATTCTAACTAATTTGTACACAATAATTAAAATTTTGTACAAATAACAGCCATGAGATTATCGTATCTTGTATTCAATACACTTTATATAGATATGCTTTACGTATCCTATAATTTAAAACAGTAGGTATCATTAACATGAAAATGTGATCTCATAGACGCTATTGGACTTCAGATTCGTAATCAGCATCAAAAATTAACCCAGAAAACTCAATCAGCAACTCTGATGATTTAAAAAAGTTACATTTTGTTGACCAGCGTTATTCAACATTTATATAGTGACAGATATATGCCTAACTAGTAAATGATATATCGTAATAAGTGTAACAATGCACAGAGGGACTGTTGTGAGATGTGCATGTTTCAAAACACTTATTCTGAAATAATGTACGGAATGTTAGCAGAATGTCAGAATTATCTCATAGAAGTTTAGACGAAAATATTAGGAATCTTCTAGCATTGCTATTTGTCAATAAACTCTTTCAATTTCAAATATTCTTTTACTCTTTTACTTGTTTCAGTCATTTGACTGCGGCCATGCTAGAGCACCGCCTTTAGTCGAGCAAATCGACACACCAGCATCGGTTGTCAAGCGATGTTGGGGGGGGCAAACACAGACACACAAATATATGCACACACACACACACACACACACACACGTACACACACACACACACATATATATATATATATATATATATATATATACGACGGGCTTCTTTCAGTTTCCGTCTACCAAATCGACTCAGATGGCTTTGGTCGGCCCGAAGCTATAGTAGAAGACACTTGCCCAAAGTGCCACACAGTGGAAACGAACCGGAACCATGTGGCTGGTAAACAAGCTACTTACCACTCAGCCACTCTTACGCCTATTAAAAATTTTATGTATTGACATCGCCATCTAAATGAATCCATGTTTGTCAGATGTCACCAACACCTTTGAATTAATCCTCATACATTCTTTTGAGTATAGCAACTCGTACTTCTAAAGTTTCTTAGATATCTGAAATGGCTCACAATTAGTTTGACCGATAACACATTAAAAAAGGTTACAACATTGACATGTTCTCAAGACGTGATATTCACTGCCCATCGAATAGTTATTCACCTAATCAATATAGAATGATCTAAGCGATCTTAAAATCTTCCCAACAGAGTTCTGCTATATTAAGGACTAACCAGGCAACCTAATATATTTTTAAGACATAATCTTCCATAAACTACTGCAAGTTTTAAGACTAATAATACAGTAATTGTTATATTTTAGAATGTTCAATCGCCCTTAATAAAAGTGTCATAAATAACCTATATAAGTTAATGTTCATACACTGAAATTTTCTACCAAATATTTGTCTCCCTATTTGCATCTAGTGTCTCAATCAATATTTCTTCGTTCCTCAAATTACTTTATAGGAATGGTTTTCAACGAGAAAACTGTATCTCAGTACATATGTTTGTGTGTCATTCTCCATTTGTAAAATGTTCTTCCGCAAATAAGCCTACAAAATTTTCCATTCAATTTTCTTCTAAAGCTAAACTGCATTTAGAGAACATACTAACTTATTTTCCCAATGAACACTCATTGCTATATTGCCATATACACACTTTTTTGGTTTGTATGCTGTCAATGTATTTGCCTCAAGGAATGGACCATGCTAATTGCAACATATCATTGCTGAATCGATCAATTCATATAACAAACACACACACATTCACACAGACGGATACACACACACATCATATTTCTCCATTCTACATCGTTAATGATGTAGAATAAATATATTTTTAGTGGTACACAAGAATAGTTTTCAAGAAATACCATGCGCACAATATTGCACCATTTTACGCTGAAATAGATATCAATGGCATAGATCTAAAATGATTTCCATGAAAGCTTACCGTGTCAAATGTTGGTTTAAATTTTCATTCAGACGGTCTGCTTGTTTCTTATACATTCTAATCAATGAACCCTTTTAAATTAATCATTTAGATATTTTACAATCTCAAATATATGTGCATGTACAACCACAGTTTATTTTTATGCAAACCGCATATGCACTGCCACGTAAACGATTTGAATATTCACCTACTTCTAACATATAATGTAGACAGTTATACTCATGTAAAATATTCACCTCCCTCTTGTCTTCTACACACTCAACAGTATCTTCATACAATCAATGAACACTTATTCTCCTTCACGGGCACCGATTTGTAATAGCTTAAAATGTCAAAGTAACAACAAACACTTAACAACATGCTAAAACATGAAAGGCAAATAATCCTCACTGGTAAATATCGTGCATATACTTATTTATTCTTGTCGTTGAGGGTGATGAATCATGTCCTTGTTTGGTAAAAATTTGTATATCAAAATTGTTTGAAAGTGATTCATGACTACATGTAAAATTATTTCATGGTTGGCTGATCTTCAATAAACAATTGCAGTGTCCGTATGTATTGTGTCATATAATCAGTAGGAGTAGCAATAAGAAATTAGATTATAAACACCTTTAGAACAGCATAGCATGAAGTCGATCTAAAACGGACAAGAGGTAAGTGTTGAAGTTTTCAGTTACGTCTTATATATACAATAGGCATATATGTACGTATAAAATATATGAATGTCAGATGACCTGGGCCAATTTTGTCCGAAACATACTTAGTTATTGAATTATTCAAGTATCTTTTATTTTTCTATTTTTAATTGTTTCAATCATTGGTCAGCACTTATGCTGTAGGACAGTCTTGACGAAGTTTTAATGGAATGAATTGATCATAGTACTTTTTTTAAGCCTGGGACTTATTCCTTTGCTCGGTTGTGCCGATCCGTTACGATATGGGGAAGTAAACAAATCAAAACTGCTTTTCAAATGGTGGTGGGGCACAGCAGCATACATAAGACACATATACACACACACTCATATCCACGTACGTATATATGTGTGTGTGTATATATATATATATATATATATATATATATATATATATGTGTGTGTGTGTGTGTGTGTGTGTGTGTGTGTGTGTGTGTGTGTGTGTGTGTGTGTCTGTGTGTGTGAGTGTGTGTGTGTGTGTCTGTGTGTGTGTGTGTGTGTGTGTGTGTGTGTGTGTGTGTATGTATATGACGGGCGTCTTTCAATTTCCAGCTACCAAATTCAGTCACAAGTATTTGGTCGATTTCAAGGATATATTAAAAGATGTTTTCCCAGGTTGACAAGACTTAGACCCATGTGAAATTGGACCGAGGTGATTGAAACGCAAACCTCTTGCCAGGCTGTTACACATTTGTCCATATGTATATAGAAACATGTATGCATTGCAGGCATAATCGTGCATAGTATTATGTATGTATATATGCATACATATATATATATATATATATATATATATATATATATATATATATATATATATAAAGTGTAGTATATTGCCACTTAAGTGTGGCTGACCCCTAGGGGTGGATGTTACTGTTGCTTTTAGCCCCAGGAGGACATCTCCTCCAGCTGGCTTATCGACACACGACTGTGTCCTGTTTGCCAAGGGAAGTTATCCCTCTCACCTCGATCAGCAGCACGAACGTATCCGGATTTCAGGGTTATTTCCCTTCGTCGGCGTTCCACAGCTGATGACCTTGGTGAGAGAGACAAAAACCTGGCAAACTTATATCTTCTTTTCCAGTGAAATTCTTCACTGATATTGAAAAGGTGAAAACAAGCAATGTTAATTCTCTAAATGAAGTATTAACAGTAACTGCACGATAAAGTGTAGTATATTGCCACTTAAGTGTGGCTGACCCCTAGGGGTGGATGTTACTGTTGCTTTTAGCCCCAGGAGGACATCTCCTCCAGCTGGCTTATCGACACACGACTGTGTCCTGTTTGCCAAGGGAAGTTATCCCTCTCACCTCGATCAGCAGCAAACAGGACACAGTCGTGTGTCGATAAGCCAGCTGGAGGAGATGTCCTCCTGGGGCTAAAAGCAACAGTAACATCCACCCTAGGGGTCAGCCACACCTAAGTGGCAATATACTACACTTTATCGTGCAGTTACTGTTAATACTTCATTTAGAGAATTAACATTGCTTGTTTTCACCTTTTCAATATCAGTGAAGAATTTCACTGGAAAAGAAGATATAAGTTTGCCAGGTTTTTGTCTCTCTCACCAAGGTCATCAGCTGTCGAACGCCGACGAAGGGAAATAACCCTGAAATCCGGATACGTTCGTGCTGCTGATCGAGGTGAGAGGGATAACTTCCCTTGGCAAACAGGACACAGTCGTGTGTCGATAAGCCAGCTGGAGGAGATGTCCTCCTGGGGCTAAAAGCAACAGTAACATCCACCCCTAGGGGTCAGCCACACTTAAGTGGCAATATACTACACTTTATCGTGCAGTTACTGTTAATACTTCATTTAGAGAATTAACATTGCTTATATATATATATATATATATATATATATATATATATATATATATATATATATATATATATATATATATATAATCAAAATAAGCAACAAGAATATCCAGAAGTAATGCAATACTGGGTATCAGTCATTATAGATACAAGCTAATTAAATAAATAAACAATTTTTTAGTCTTGAATGCTTGATCTATTACATATATTCTATAAATCTTGTCTATTGAAGTTACTAAGTTGTATATATACTTCATCATGATTTTTGTGATTATGCTATTTCATATCCCTTTTCTGTGGTGTTCTACCCTACCTGACCATTTTAATACTTTGTAATTCCATTTAGACAAACCTAAACTTTTGTACCCCTATAAATTCATACTTAGCTTATAAAAAACAGTATGGGTATCTTCACAACTTAAAATTAAACTTCTTAGATTATAATTTAACTAATTTATAGTAAACTGTTTAGATTATAATTTAACTAATTTATAGTAAACTGCTTAGATTATAATTTAACTAATTTATAGTAAACTGCTTAGATTATAATTTAACTAATTTATAGTAAATTTGTTCTCTTGCCTCAATGATAAACCTTCCTGATAACCCTAGATTTTTAACTTTATACAATAATGACATATTGTTTAAGATAGTTTTAGTAACTAAGATTGTTGTCCATTTCTTAAAGTCTTCCGTCCTCATAATTTTGGTATTTATATTAGCTTTATACAAACAGCCCTTCTAATTAAGTACCCCTAAGACACGGTGATATCATTTATGCATTAACACAAATAACTTTAAAATCTATATTATACATCTTAATTTAGTATTAGTATATAATTAGCATATCCTTTTAACAACAATTATTCTTTTAACCAATACTAGGTTTCAGTCATGATTATAATAAATTAAATAAGTTAATTAACAATTTTAAGCACATAATACTTAAATTATTATACTTTTCTATAAATCTTTGGTATTGAAGTTTATAAGGTATGAACATTTTTTTATGGTTTTTAGTGATTAGGCTGTCTTTATTCCTTTACTAATGTGCTCTACCCTAACTGATCATTTTAAAATTATTATCATGATTATTATTGTTCAGTAGTTTTATTTTTATAACGTGCTTTCACTTCACTACCGAGCGCAGCTCTGTGTGCCTTGGGTATGTGCTGTGGTTTGCTGTGATGCTCTTATGGTTACTGTATTGAAAGTTTTTTGCGTAGGATGTGTGCAGTGCACAGTAGTGCAATTTTCTGTATGTTATATATATTTGTAAGTCCTAGTGTTTTTGTTATGTATTTGTCTGATTATTATTTTTATTATACCTAAGGCACCTACTATGATAGGAATTGTTTCTGTTTTTAGATTCCACATTCGAGTTACCTCTATTTCCAGGTCTTTGTATTTTGAAAGTTTTTCCATTTCTTTAAGGGAAACATTGTCATCTGCTGGTATTGACACATCAATTAGAAAGCATTTTTTTCCTTCATGATCTTTGACAACTATATCTGGTCTATTTGCCTTAATTTCTCTATCTGTGTGTATTGACATATCCCAGTGTATGGTTGCTTTCTCGTTTTCTGTGACCTTTTCTGGCGTGTGTTTATACCATCTTTTTTCTGTTGTTATTCCATAGTGTTGGCGTAGCTTCCAGTGTATATAGGTCCCAGCTCTGTCGTGTCTATGAATATATTCCTTCTTAGCCAGGACTGGGCAGCCAGAGATAATATGATTTATTGTTTCTTGTCCATCTCCACATATTCTACAGTTACTTGTTATGTTTCTTTTCATTATATGTTTTTGGTAATTTCTTGTGGGGAGGCTTTGGTCTTGTGCAGCAATTAAAAATCCTTCAGTCTCTGCTTTGAGTCCTGAGCTTCTCAACCATTACTGGGATTTTTCTCTGTCTATTTCTTTTGCATTTAGTTTAGCCCAGTATTTACCATGTAGGGGCTTTTCTTGCCATCGTTTTATCATGGTCCGTTGCTGTTCTAGTTTTAGTTTGGATTTCATTTGTTTCATAGCTTTTCTTGTTTCTTCTTCTTCTTCGTATTTGTTAGGTAGTATGATTTCTTGTTTGAATTTGACAGCTTCCTTAAATACTGAAAACAGTTTTTTGTTTTGCTCGTGTTTTGTGGCTATTTGTATTATTTTTCCTTGCTTCTTGAGTAGGTATTTTTGCAGTCCTATGGTGGTTATTTTATAATAGTTTTCCAGCTGTATAAGACCCCTGCCACCTTCTGTGCGTTGTATATATAGCCTTTCTATGTCAGATTTTGGGTGGTGCATCCTATATCCTGTCATTATTTTTCTTGTTTACCTGTCTATTTTAGATAGTTCGTTTAGTGTCCAGTTAAGGATATTGTAGCTGTAACTTATAACTGGGATAGCTAAAGTGTTAATACCTGTTATATTGTTTTTAGCATTGAGCTCTGTTTTTAGTATTGATCTAACTCGTCTATAGTACTCTTTCTTTATTTTTTCTTTCATTCGTGGGTGTTGTATCCTATCTAGTTCATTGACTCCTAAATATTTGTATGGCTGGCTTTCGTCTAGTTCCCTTATTTCATTGGCTGACTGTTTTTCCGTAACATTTGTATCCGC
>NC_142935.1:60121761-60136761 GCF_046866305.1 Octopus bimaculoides
TAAACTGTCTCTGATTTTATTGTCTCTTATCTAGTAGTAATAGTATGAGGGACAATCACTTCTAAGGAAAGGGAAGGTGTAAGTATTATGCATGGACAAGGCTATAAAAGATATGGTTATAAAGGATTCTCTGGTCAGAGTGGCAAATACTCTTATAGGTTGGGGTATTTTACTACTATCAAAATGTTGAGGAATTAAACCCTAGGTATATAGGTCAAACAGGATTTTTCCTTTAGTCTAAATAGAGCATCAGTATTGTTTTACAGATATCAATATTAGTTTAACCAATATTTTAACAGTAAGAGGTATGCTAATAAAATAAAAAGCATGAAGTAATATCAGTATTGAATTCAGAGGCTATAGATAAGGTGTAAAGTCTAAGGATATTAAGTATATTGGGTTCATGAAACTAATTTTGAATTATTTAAAAAAATTATTTTAAAACTTTAGCTGATATATATAATAATACTATTTAGAAGGCACACAAAATTTAAGTTTTATTTTTATAATGTGAAGAAAAATTAGTATAGGATTTATATTAGTTTATGGGTTTACTAAGGTTTAAGGGACAGAAAAAGAAAAAGGATATTAGGAATTAACAAGGACATCCAATACAGGAACACTGATGATTGATTAAAAATTTCATTAGTCATGGATTTGTTTCAAGATTAACATGGGCTAATTAAAAAATATTAATTCAATAAGGATTAGATTAATTTTGGGCATAAGGATTAAATTTATTTAAGTAAAAAATACAAAATAAACAAGACACTATTGTTGTAAGCCCTGGAATAATGAAATAACAACAACAATAATGATTCTTTTAAAGACTTATGAAAATTTTCTATTCTTATAAGCTATATAGGGTTAAGATACATATTGGGAAATTAACAGCAATAGCAGAAGTGGTGTGAAAGAATACCTTCTATGGAGTAGATTTTAAATCTTATTTATCACAAGTAGATTAAATGTAAAGGTGAGAGATCAGGAATATAAGTTATAACGGTTCAATTTCCAATTTAAAATATGTGCTAATTAATAGCCCTAGATGACCATGGTGGAAGTTAAATTACTATAATTTGATAATTTTAACTACTTTATAAAAACTATCTTTTAAAAAATTCAAAAGTGCGAGTAGAGCAGTGTACACACGATACCCTGAGGTCTAATCTATTATTGATTAGATTAGGATTATTTCTAACTTTTAAAATTTCATATATTTCCATAGAACATAATTCACATCCATATCTATTATTTCTATAAGGTTGAGCTCTTCTTATAATTTCCCATTTAAGGCTAAAATTAATACCATTATCTTGTAACTCCCAAATTTTACTTGCCAATGTCGTACTATTTGCCTTGTGTCTAAGTCTAAAAGAGGACCTATGGTTATATATTCTCTGTTTCACATTAATACTACATCCTATGTAAATATAATTCTGGGTTATTGTACTACTAATGCATCTGTACACTACGTTACGGGTGCAACAAATACCTAATAAAGGACAATGGGACTTATTTCTGCAGTTGCACATGGTGGTGCTATCAACCCCACCTATATTATTTCTAATATCTCTATTATTATTATTACAATTATTTACACTAATATTATTTGTCGATTCCTCAATTCTACTATTAGGTATATATTGATCATTTCCATCATTACCTAACTCGTTTCTTGATGTGCTATCAGTTAGAATTATTCTAAGTCCCTGATTTTGCTTTTGTGAGGATCTTTTTTAGTGATTTCGGTTGTTTGTAGCTTTTAATGATTTTATGTGTGTGTAAAATTTCCTTTAATTTGGGATCCTTATGTAGCATTGGTACATTTTGTGTGATGATGGTGCAGGCTTCTTTGTTTCCAATTACTTTCCAATTAGCCTGATTACCTTCCCCTATCTAGAACTCCATATTTTACACCATAGCGAAGACATGATACGATACAGGTAGAGAGATTTGAAAAATTTGAAAAGAAAATACGAAACCGGTTATTTCTCCCAAAACAATGTTACTATACTCAAACTTTTATAACATTTTCTCTCATAACGATTTAAATATATACTTTAAACATATGACACAAGCCTTCTGTAATTTTTTCACACTTTTTTTATCTTATATATATATATATATATATATATATATATATATATATATATATATATTATTGGGTCTGGGGAGAGTAATTCTCTTTTAGTACCTAATTATTTAACAGATCCACCAGTAAAGTTTAGTTTCCACTCATTTAGTTGGTTGTTCTTCCTAAAATCTTCGTTGCGTTTTGCAACCTTTTCAATAGTCGGTGACACTGCGTCTGTGTTATCCGAGTTGCGTTCTTTTTGTATGTTTGTGTGCATGTGTGTGAGTCAGTGGGTGTGCGCATACCATGTATGTATGTATGTATGTATGTATGTATGCATGCACGTGTGTGTGTGTGTGTGTGTGTGTGTGTGTGTGTGCGTATGGATATATGTATGTATGTATGTACGTTTGTATGCATGTATTTTGCATATGCATGAGTTTGTATGTTCGTGTTTGTGTGCTTTCATTTGTGTGTGTGTGTTTGCATGTGCGTGTGTCTGTACCTCTGTCTCCTTGTGTGTGTTGTCTATTCATATTTCCTGTGTACCTATCCGTCTATATGTCTGTATACATTCATATTTATTTACCTAGATATATGTACATATACATATACGTATACATACACACGCATACATACATACATACATACATACATACATACATACATACATACATACATACATATATCTACTTAATAGCCCAGTCTGTCATACTGGCCATGACGAAGGGAAATAGCCCTGAAACTCGAGTCGTCTTTATATATTTATATTTATATATTTGATCCTTTATATTGAACACTCAATATTTCATCTACATTCAATACTTTCTTTCATGGTCCCATCCATTTTTATTTTATTCTATTTTATATTATATATTGTATATTATATTATATATTGTATATTCCATATTCTATACCCCACATTGGTTCTGCAGGAATATAAATAAAACATAAAAAACAGACAGTGTTGGAACTCTTTTAAACAAAATAATATATTCCACTATACACAATCATACAAAAAAAACCCTCCTTTTTTGTACTTATTTTTACTCGCATATATATATATATATATATATATATATATATATATATATATATATATATAGTTTTAGGGAAAAGAAACAAGTTTCATGAATTCAACGATAAAAATCCACTATCACATATAGAACAATTAATAATTAAAAGCACAATAAATGAGTATGATATAAAACAAAGTAAATATCATAAGATAAAAATAATAAATAAAGATAATAAAATAAAGATATTATCTTTATCTTTATCTTATGATATTTATATTATACACATTTATTGTGATAGATAGATAGATAGATAGATAGATTGATAAATATATATATATATATATATATATATATATATATATATCTTTTTTACTGTATCTATATATTTACACACACACATATATATATAGTATCCTCACAAGTATTTCAAACCCACTCATTTATCTTCCTTTCTAAGAGTTTTGATGTCCAACTTCCCAAGTACTGCACTAACCAAAGGTCCCAGGATTTCCTTTCCTGTAGATAAGGCGTTTGTTATTCCATATATTATTTCATGTCTTCCCAAAAGGGTTAATTTTCAAAAGGCACATTAATATACATATATACAAATATCCATCTACAATTCTATGTGTGTGTGAATGTATGAGAGTGTGTGTGTGTGTGTGTGTGTGGGTGTGTGTGTGTGTGTGTGTGTGTGTGTGTGTGTGTGTGATTTATTCCTGAAAACGATCGTTTCTCTCTATCTGTGTTCCATCACACTCAGGTGAGATACTGTGGAATTGGTTGTGGTGCATACCACGGTGAAACGATTGTCTGTCTTGTGATTTTACAAGGGTATTTCTCGGTAGCTAAAACATTTTTCACTCGGTTGTAATTATATATTTGTATGTAGATATGCCTTTAGATTTGTTGCAGGATGAAGCGGCTTTTATGTGAACACAGTAGGGCACGTGGCAGTTTTGATTTCCAGAAATGAAGGAAAGCATTTCAGTGTTTGCTTGACCTACCTTGTGTAATAGTTAATCATTCTTATGTTATGCCTTAACTTATCTCTGCAGTGAATTTTCCAAATGTATGTATGTCAATTGTCACATGTTTTATTTACTTGTGCAACACACCCAAATTAGGGAAAAGTTACGTTGCTCACGAAAAGATTTAAATATTTTATGTAATATTCTTGCACAATGCACATTTATGGCATTTCTATTTGTACACATACTGGATGTGCGTTTATAGAAGTTTAAATATATATATATATATATATATATATATATATATATATATATATATATATATATATATATATATATATATATATATATATATATTACAAATTAAAAGGGTAAAGGATTATCAATTTATTAATTAATAAATCAATTAACAATTAATAATTTTTACCAAGCCCATCGGTATGAAAGCACCATTATTGGTGGAGAACTTATTTCATGTCTGCATTGAGCAGAATGATGGGCCTAAAGTTATCTATGGCGTCCCCCTTGTTTGGATCTTTCTTCAGCAGCGTTACCGCTCCTCGGCTCACAAAACCGGGAATGCTCCCGTTCTGCTGCCAGTTGCAGTACACGGCCGCCAAGACGTCTCCAAACAAGTCTGGCATACAGTTGTAAAGCTCGTAGGGCAGACCATCCAAACCCGGAGATTTGTCCGTCGAGCAACCCGCCATCGCGTCCCTCACCTCCTCCGCCGTGATGACCCCTTCGCAGCACTCCGCCTCTCTTGCCGAGAGTCGTGGCAAGCTGTGCAGGTAGGCACTAAAGTCCACCCTGCCTTCTCGCTCCCCACTCCTCCCAAACAGTCGGGCAAAATGCCGCTGAAACGCCTCGCACATCTTGCTCGGCTCGAGCAATTCGCGCCCCTGTTCGTCTACCAGAGACCGGATGGTGGCTCTGTTACCCCGCTGCGCCTCCGCCACCCGGGCCTCTCGTGCGGCTCCAACACCTTCATTCCTCAGAGCACGCATCCTTGCCCTGACAGCACACCCTTCGTGTTTAGCATTGAAGTATTGGTCGAGGCCCGCGGTTCATGGAGTCTGGTCTCACTAATGGCTATGATATCCAAATTGTGTGACTTGATGTCATTTAAGAGGTACCCTTGTTTCCAAGGCGACCCCAAGCCACGCACATTTACACAGCCAATCTTCACCATGATTCTATCAAAATTTGTGTTTTACACACGAAAGGAGAGAGAGAGAGAGAGAGAGTTACTTACTGTCCGAAAGTTCTTGGCTCTTGGCCTCACAACCTTCTCTCAGAAGGTTTTTGTATAGTTTTCTTAATGAATATTTCTGGAATCTCCCTACTGTATCCGGGTAGAGAGATTTCAGTGTATCGTATGTGCTCCGTGTTACATGTATGATTTTGATGTGTTGTGGTGGTGTTGTGCGTGGGTGATTGCTTGCTTTCGTGTCATTATCTGTTATGTTAGTGTTTGACCTAATGAATTTCATTAGGTCTAGATTGTTTGTGTTTATCGCTGTCAAACTTGTTGTAGGGTTCTGTGTTGGTGCGTTTGTGTTGGTGTTTTTGTTTTCTGTGGATGTGTTGGTTTCGGGGCTGGTAAACCTCCCCGCTTTGTTTGTTTGTTTTTCCGTTCTTTTTTTCCCCATTTTTCTTCTTCCCCCCGTGGCCACTTGCCAAGCCTCTGTGTCATCTTCATCTGACATGTCGGAGGAATCGGAGGGTGGGAGGGGAAGGGTGTTGGGGT
The DNA here is from genome assembly GCF_046866305.1 of Octopus bimaculoides. Classification (NCBI taxonomy): domain Eukaryota; kingdom Metazoa; phylum Mollusca; class Cephalopoda; order Octopoda; family Octopodidae; genus Octopus; species Octopus bimaculoides. Next base: position 60,127,579 of record NC_142935.1, read on the forward strand.
CTATTTTTGTGTGGGTTGATTTTGTTGTTGGTGGTGTTGGTGCTGTTTCGTGACAGTTGTGATGTGGTGTTTTGGTTTTTGGGGGTGGGGTGGGAGTCTTTTTCGTGTTCCCTTCTTGTGGGGTTGTTGTTGTTGGTGTTGGTGGTGGTGATGGTGCTGATTCTGTTCTTGGTGGTACTGGTGGTGTTGTTGTTTGGTTCGGCTGTGTTGCTGGCTGCTGGCGTTTTTCCATTTCGTTGTACAACTGCTTGACCAGTTGTGCATATGGCGGTGTAGGCAGTAATGCTGTTTTTTTCTTGTGCTTTTCTTATGGTTGTTGTTGTTGTTGTTGTTTTTCTTTGTATTGTTGCCGTTGTTGTTGCCTTTTCTTCTGGGCTACTGGGCATGTTTTTTGAAGGTGAGTTTTGCTACTACAAACGTAGCAAACTGGCCTTCTGCCTTCGACGAAAACATGAAAAATTGAACCCTCTGTTAATTGGATTCTATGTGGAATTTTTTCCCAGTTTGCTGGATCAATTTGTACCAGGAGTTGAAATACTTGTGAGGATACTAGCAGGTGCCGGCCTATCTCCGAGATGCAGAAGACATTGTAGTAGTTACAGGAAACGCAGAAGAAAGAAGAGAGAAAACTTGTGAGAAAGAAACTGACTCTGAGAAGTTTATGTGATTTATAACAATCAACGTATGGCCATTTTCTGGATACGGTCTAGGATATCTTGAGTGCAGAAGTATTTCTACGGAGATAAAGTATCTCTATTGTTTTGTGACACTCACCGATATAGTTAGGAAACGGTGCTAGAGTGTTAAGGATGTTCTAGCTGTGGGGAGACCTCCGTGGCAATGAAGTGTTCATTTGAACCCAGTCTGATGATTTTTGCTGTGTACTATTCATCTTTAAGTAAATATAAGGCGAGAGAACTTTATGCATGTTAGAATACTCAACATTTATATAGTAACAGATATATGCGTAACTTGTAATTGAAATATCGTAATAAGTGTATCAATGCACAGCAGGACTGTTGTCACATGTGTATGTTTCAAAACACTTATTCTGAAATAATGTACGGAATGTTAGCCGAATGTCAGAAATATCTCATAGAAGTTTGGATGAAAATATTAGGACTCTTCTAGCATTGCTATTTGTCTATAAACTCTTTCAACTTCAAATATTCTAAATTAGTTTTATTTATTTACATCGTCATCTAAATGATTCCATGTATGTCAGATATTATCAACACCTTTCATTAATCCACATATATCTTTTTGAATAATGGCTCACAATTAGTTTGACTGATAGCATATTAATAAAGACTACAAAACTGACGTAATAAAGGCATAATATTCACTGTTTATCGAATCGTCATTCACCTAATCAATATAGAATGATCTAACCGATCTTAAAAGCTCCCCAACAGAGATCTGCTATATTAAGGACTAACCAGGGGACCTAAGTATCCTCAAGACATTATCTTCCATAAACTACTGAAAGTGTTAAGACTAATGATACAGTAATTTTAGTACTCTATAGCGATAGTTTTCAATGACAGAACTGCAGCTCAGTATCTATGTTTGCAAGTCATTCTCCATTCCTAATGTGTTCTTACCGAAATAAGCCTACAAAATTTTCCATTCAGTTTATTTTTAAGGCCACACCGCATTTAGAGAACATACTAATTTATTTTCGCAATGAACACCCATTGCTATATCGCCATATACACTCACTTTCGTTGTGTTTGTTGTCAATCTATTTGCCCCAAGTAATGGACCATGCTAATTGCAACATCACACTGCTAAACTCAATAATTCATATAACACACACACAAGCATCATGTTTCTCCATTCTACATCGTAAATGATGACAAGAAGTATACTTTTAGTGGCACACAGGAATAATCTTCAAGAACTGCCATGATAACAATATTGTACCATTTTACGCTGAAATAGATATCAATGACATAGCTCTAAGATGATGTGGATGAAAGCTTCCTCTGTCAATTTTTCTTTTTTCGAATTTCTATTCAGACGATCTGTTTGTTTCTTATACATTCTAATCAATGAACCCTTTTAAATTAATCATTTAGATACATTACAATCCAACTTTATATCTAAATGAACAACCACAATTTATCGTTACGCAAACTATATATGCATTGCTACATAACAGACATAACTATTCATATACTTCTTACATTTAACGTACACAGTTGTTATACTCAAGTAAACTATTCACCTCCCTCTTGTCTTATACACACCCAATTAAAAATAACAACTATTCTAAAATCATCCTCATACCGACAATGTAAAGTTATCCCCCTTCAGAAGCACCGATTTGTAATGGCTGAAAATATTAAAGTAACAATAAACTTATATTCATGAAAAAAAAAATAATAATTCATACTGGTAAATATCATGCACATACTTATTTCTTGTAGTCGTTCAGGGTGATACATCCTGTCCTTATTTGGCATGAATTTGTATATCAAAACTATTTGAAACTGTTTCATGGTTATACATAAAACTACTTCATGGTTGTCTGATCTTCAATAAACAAATGCAGTGCCCGTATGTATAGTTTCATATAATCGGTTGGAGTAGCAATAAGAGATTAGATTATAAACACCTTTAAAACAGCGTACAAAATCGTCGATCTAAAATGGTAAGAGGCAATACGTAAGTGTCAAAATTTTCAGTTACATCTTATATATTAAATAGGCATTTATGTACGTATAAAATACGAGTGGTATACATGTCCTGGGTCAATTTTGTCCGTAACTTATCTGTCTAAATATTTAGGTATCTTTTATATTTCTATTTTTAATTGTTGCAATCACTGGTCAGCAGTTATGCTGAAGGACAGTCTTGACGAAGTTTTAATCGAATGAATTGATCACAGTATTTTTTAAAGCCTGGAACTTATTCCTTTGCTCGGTTTTGCCGATCCATTAGGATACGATGAAGTTGACATATCAAAACTGCTTGTCGATTGGTGGCGGAGTTCAGCCACATACATAAGACACATATACGCACACTCATATCTAAGTACGTATATATATATATATATATATATATATATATATATATATATATATATATATATATATATATATATATATATATATATATATATATATATATATATGTATATATATGTATATATATATATATATATATATATATATATATATATATATATATATATATATATATATATATGTGTGTGTGTGTGTGTGTGTGTGTGTCTGTGTGTGCGTGTGTGCATGTGTGTATGTGCGTGTGTGTTTGTGTTTGTGTATATGTTGTACGTAAATAGCGGGCATCTTTCAGTTTCCGGCTACCACATCCACTCATCAGTATTTTGTCGACTCAAGAATATATTAAAAGTTGCTATGGAATTAGATCCAGGTGATTAAAAAGCTTTTCCTCTTGCCAGGTTAGTACACATTCGCCCATATATATACGTACATGTATACACTGCATACGTACTTATATATACTTGCATTTATATATATATATATATATATATATATATATATATATATATATATATATAGGTGAGAAAGTTGGTATGTGAAAGCCCCTGGTTGGATGTATAAAAAATAAAAAAGAGTGAAAAAACAACAGAAGGCTTGTGTTATATGGTTACAGTATATATTTAAATCGTTATGTTAGAAAAATGTTATAAAATCTTTAGTATAAGAACATTGTACTTGAAGAAATAACCGGTTTCGTATTTTTTTTTCAAATTTCTCAAATTTCTCTATCTGTGTCGTATCATGTCTTCGCTATGGTGTAAAATATGGAGTACTAGATAAGGGAAGGTAATCAGGGATTTTTTCCGGTATAACGGTGATAATCAAAAATTTTGGGGATGACTAGGTTTGATTAATTTAACATGATTTGGTTTGGAACGAATAGAATGTTACAAGTGGTTAGGTTTTGCTTGATATTTTTGTCAATGAGGTGAGTTTCCTTATTTAAAAATGTTAGAAACGGTAAGTGTTGTCTTATATCTTTCAATGAAGAAGGTTTCCTTATTTAACCTAATCTGTGTTGGTGTTCCAATGGCAAATTGATAGAATGAGAAGATTACAAATTGTGGTAGCATTTGTCTTGCGCATTTCTCAATATGATCACTAAAGGGTATCATTCTGTATTCTGGGAATGCAATCTGCTGTCGATGCAGAGTGCACCTGCGTCTGAGCTATATCCCGTGGACTCTATGTAGGTTTGGCGGCAGCCCGCGCATCTTATGACATAAATCAGGTTTTCTGAAGCACAAGTAAAGTCAGATTTGATTTTGAATTTTTTCCCTTTTTGAAAAGGAATTCTGATCCTTCTAGAAGGTTTGGGCATGTTGCGCAATTTGGTCGACCACATTATTTAAAATTTTGCATGTTTTTTGGAAAATAATTTTGCCTTTGTGAGGATCTTTTTTAGTGATTTCGGTTGTTTGTAGCTTTTAATGATTTTATGTGTGTGTAAAATTTCCTTTAATTTGGGATCCTTATGCAGCATTGGTAAATTTTGTGTGATGATGGTGAAGGCTTCTTTGTTACCAATTACCTTCCAATTAGCCTGATTACCATCCCCTATCTAGAACCCCAAATTTTACACCATAGCGAAGACATGATACGATACAGGTAGAGAGATTTGAAAAATTTGAAAAGAAAATACGAAACCGGTTATTTCTCCCAAAACAATGTTACTATACTCAAACTTTTATAACGTTTTTCTCACATAACGATTTAAATACATACTTTAAACATATAACACAAGCCTTCTGTAATTTTTTCACTCTTTTTTTTATCTTATATATATATATATATATATATATATATATATATATATATATATATATATATATATATATATATATATATATATATATATTATTGGGTCTGGGGAGAGTAATTCTCTTTTAGTACCTAATTATTTAACAGATCCACCAGTAAAGTTTAGTTTCCACTCATTTAGTTAGTTGTTCTTCCTAAAATCTTCGTTGCGTTTTGCAACCTTTTCAATAGTCGGTGACACTGTGTCTGTGTTTTCCGAGATGCGTTCTTTTTGTATGTTTGTGTGCATGTGTGTGAGTCAGTGGGTGGGCGCATACCATGTATGTATGTATGTATGTATGTATGTATGTATGTGTGTGTGTCCGTATGTATATATGTATGTATGTATGTACGGTTGTATGCATGTATTTTGCATATGCATGAGTTTGTATGTTCGTGTTTGTGTGTTTTCATGTGTGTGTGTGTGTGTGTGTGTTTGCATGTTCGCGTGTCTGTACGTCTGTCTCATTGTGTGTGTTGTCTTTTCATATTTCCTGTGTACCTATCCGTCTATATGTCTGTATACATTCATATTTATTTACCTAGATATATGTACATATACATATACGTATACATACACACACATACATATATACATACATATATATATATCTACTTAATAGCCCACTAACTATTCTACCTATATATAATATATATATATATATATATATATATATATATATATATATATATATATATATATATATATATATATATATATATATATATATATATATATGTATATATATATATGTATATATATATATATATATATATATATATATATATATATATATATATATATATATATATATATATATATATATAGTTTTAAGAAAAAGAAACAAATTTCATGAATTCAACGATGAAAATCCACTATCACATATAGAAAAATGAATAATTAAAAGCACAATAAATGAGTATAATATAAAACAAAGTAAATATCATAAGATAAAGATAATAAATAAAGATAATAAAATAAAGATATTATCTTTATCTTTATCTTATGATATTTACTTTGTTTTATATTATACTCATTTATTGTGATAGATAGATAGATAGATAGATAGATAGATAGATAGATAGATAGATAGATAGATAGATAGGTTGATATACATATATATATATATATATATATATATATATATATATATATATATCTTTTTTACTGTATCTATATATTTATATATATATATACAGGAAAATTCATGAACATATATATTGACAAATGTAGAGTTGTATATGTAGGAATAAGTGATGTGTAAATATACATACATTCACACGCACACAAACAAAACATATATTGTGAGTTATATATGAGAAAGTTTACTCGAAATTATTGCGTGTTCGTAACCATATGTTACATAGTCAAAGGGTGTCAAGTGGATAGAATAACTTGTAGAATTCAAAATAACATCTGATAAACGTGTCACAGGTTCTGAATTCAGTGCCCGTTATGCCCAGTCAGTAATTTTTCATGACTGTGCGAATAAAATAAATTCCACAAATTTAAATAAAACCTAATCCTATTTGATCAAAATACTGCATCGTAGATCTTGAATTTTAATGTGTGAAGAACCCCTTGAAGAGTGTTAGCAAAGAGAAATATATTAAAATATCTTCGGAATGCCAATTGCCTATGTAATAATGAGTGATTAAGAGTAATATACATTCAAGCCTACCATTTCATTTCGGTTTTAAATACGAGGCGGTGATTAAAATTATATGGCTTTAGATCAGTTAATGCTGATTATATTCAAAATATTCCCTTGTCGGTTTGCTCACTTTTTGTAGTGGCCTTTCAGTTTTTGTAAATCCTATAAAAATAATCGGCATGTTGCTTCTCCAGAGAGCTCTTTCGCTATACCTGTAATACCCGAAACCTTTTAGCATCCCCTCCTACATAGTTCGCTGTGTTCCCCTAGTAATTTGTGTACTTTAAGAGTCGTCAGTTTCAACTTGTAAATTTATATTTTCATCTTAGGGCTCGAAACATAAAACTAAATTATTACATTAAATTTTAGATTTGCGTATCATTATCTGTTTGATGTAGAGTGTTATGTCTGCTTCATTCTTGAAAAATCTTTTTGGTTAAATAACAAACTCGAAATGTTACTGCAGCCTAAGGAAAGCTAAAATGAGATCTTCAAATTTATTTTTACATTTTAGGCTAGTGAATATTGCCGAGATGGCTGATATCGAGTAAGTATAACTTTATTGAAATATTTAAATGCCCCTTTGTTATGACACCTGTTATATAAATATCATTATAGAAATAGTTTTGTCGCCTTTCTTTTAGTGTATACTATCATCCCATCGCAGAGCTTAACGTGATATACAGACACTTCTTATTTACCCAGCCCCGGAATTTTACATTCCCGTAAACCAAACGCGGCATGAATTTTGTATACATGTGTGTCAGTGTATGTGTGTGTGTGTGTGTGTGAGTGTACGTACATGTTTGGGCACGTGTGCGTATGTATGTATATATGTGTTTGAGTGTGAGTGCGTATGTATGTGTAAGCACATGGAATTGTAAGTTTGTAGATTCCGAAAGAAGAAAATGTTCCATATTTTGAACATGTGCTAAACTATGTGATAAACCAGTAATTTCGCAACGAGGTGCATATATATGCAGAGAGGAACAATTAAGCCCACATACTTAGACTACATATGTTGCTAAAATATATGTGCGGGCATTCATATGTATAAATATGTGTAGATGCATACGAATGTATATATGTACGAATATATGTATGTATGTATGTATGTTTGTATGTATGTATGCATGTATGTGTCTATATATGTATGTCTCTACATATCTATCGATATATCCTATCGATATATCTATCTGTCTATCTGCCTGTATATCTATCTAGCTATCGATATATCTATCTATCTATCTAGCTATCTAAATATATATATATATATATAATAATAATAATAATAATAATAATAATAATAGGGACAAAATCCATAATTACAGGTAAAAACTCAATTAAAATCAATTTATAAAAAATTAAAATTAAATTCAGCCTTATAGATAAAATATATATAAAATATATAGTTTTAGGGAAAATAACCAAGTTTCAAGAACTCATCGATGAAAATCCACTATTACATATAGAAAAATTAACAATTAAAAGCACAATAAATGAGTATAATATAAACCAAAGTAAATATCATAAGATAAATATAATAAAATGTTTACACGTGTTTCATAACTAATTTTCAAATAGAAAGGAAATTTATATCGATTAAAATCAATTGAAATTATCGAAAATTAAATTCTATTCAAAAATATATCTAACCGTCAGATCTTAAGTAGAACAATAATTAGATATATATATCTCAACCAACAATAAATACCAAATGAATTAATATGAAATACTTATTTTAGAAAGATAGAAAAATTATTAAAAATATCAAAATAATAACCATTCAATAATCCTCCCTTCCTCCATTATAATAACATGTATATTATATACAAAAAACAGCTTACATAAATTATCATTGTTTTAAATTATCTTTGTTTTAAATACAATTTGAACGAAGTTTAAGTTTAAAATAATAAGGAAGATAAAATTAGTACATATTTAACCGGTGTAATAGTTAAAGCTATACTATTTAAATCTAAAAACGTTTATTTAATTATCAATAAAAATCAATTGAATAATACAAAAATACAAGAATATTTATTTCTACAAACGTAAGAATAAAAATATGAATGAAAAAATTATGAATGAAAAAATTAGGAAAGAAAAGAATTATCAAGAATAAAAGATTAAACTTTATATATATATACAAAGTTTTAATAAAAAAAATACCTTTAACGATATTATAAACAATAAAGACTAATTATTAATCAAATATTATCAAACAAAAATAATCGAAAATATAACAACACTATTCAAATCGAAGTTCTAATATTATGTAGAAATGAAACTATAACTTATAAATAATTTAGTGTTAAATAAGTTATCTATTAAAAATAATCTATGAAGAACCAAATGAATAACATAAAAAACAAGAATACATATTATTTTCAAATAGTAGAAAATCTTTAGCAAAGTAAAAACAGTACTTATCCATATTTCTCCGTAATTCAAACTGAAACTAAGACGTTATCTAATAGCTATAGTGTTTTAAGCAAGAGGTCGCGCGAAAATACTACGTTAAAATAGAGAATAGAATACGAAAACATGAATGAAATAATAATACTTAAAAAAATGAATGAAAAATTTTAAATTTATATAACTAACAACATAAAAACAATAAAAAACTATAGGTATCTTATAACACATATTAATAAAATTTAAATTCTAATATATAATAAATTAATAATAAGATT
>NC_142935.1:60139261-60166761 GCF_046866305.1 Octopus bimaculoides
ATAAATAAGGAATATTATAAAACAAAATTACACTCACACACTCACTCACACACACAATATATATAAGTATACATCTATACTCACAAATACATATATATATATATATATGTACATACATGTAAATACAAATATACACTCCACATACACAAACATATATAAACACAAACACATATATATATACTTAAACCTATATAAATACATACGTAAACATATATACATACATACTAACGCATATAGACTATAACACGCACACTCATATATATACATATATTCATTCATATACACATACCCATATAAAAAAATAAATAAAAAATCATTAGCTAAAGTTTTTATATAAATAAAGTAGTTTATGTCTACATTTTATTTTTCGTTCATCAAAAGAATTAAATAAATTATTATCCTTATGAAATAATATCTCTTTAAATTCATTATTACATAAATTACAAAAGTTATTACCTATATGATAGGATTTAGCTTTACAAACTAACTCCCATTTTAAAATATAGTTAATATTTTTAGATTTAAGTTCCCAAATATATTTACTGAGGCCAGTAGAATTAATCAAATTTCTATTCTTAAATGAGTGCATATGTTGAGCTACTCTTAATTTAATTTTATTAGATGTCGATCCTATATAAATCTTATTTAAATTATAACCGTTATGTTTATTTTCATTCAATAATTTCACTATACATTTATACACTACATCGTTCAAATTACATTTATTATTGAAATTACATTTAGTTTTATCTAAACATGTACAATTAATTATATCCTGGTCAACATTATTATTATCAACATTAATATTAGAATAATTATTAAATTTAAATTTATGATACTTATTTAACTAAATTTATTAAAAGAAGAGATAATATTAGCAACATTATTAGTAGTAGAATAACCTACCCCAAAATTATTTTTAGAAAAAATATAATGATATTTTTTATTATCTCTAATGAATAAATCAATAACTTTTAAAACTTCATTAATAATGTTAGTTTTAACTTGAATTATTAAATTTATTATTGGTATTATTAAATTTATTATTATCATTAAAAAAATTAAAATAATAAAATAATATTTAAAATTGTTTCCATTAAAATTAAGATTATGTTTAGGTAATTTATTATCATAATACCAATTATTCTTATTATTCTTATTATTACCTAAGAAGACATTATTATGAGTATAAAAGTTATGTTTATTAAAAAGGTCTTTATTATTATTATAATTATTATTACTAAAATTATAAAAATATTTCGGATTATTAAAAAATTTTATATTATTTGTATAACCCGCTTCTTGAAGGGCTTTATTATAATAAGGTGCATGTTTTTCAAAAATCTCTATATTAGAAGATAGTAAAGATATTCTCTTCCCTATAGTAAATGTTAAGGATTTTTAATTGAGGGTGGGTGATTGCTTTTAGCATGAATGTATTTAATATTTTCATTAATCTTATGGTAAGGTTGGGTATTACCAGTAGATAAATTAAAATTAGCATCTAAATAATTAACGTTAAAATACTCATTATAAATAGTAGTTTTCTATTAGTGCAATTTTTAGTAAGTAATAAAAGGTCATCCCTATATAAACCACCCTCCAATTTTAAGTTTTCAAGTTCAAGTTCAGATAATAAATATATACCTACTAAATCAGTTACCTGTGCTGAATCAGGCGCCCCCATTGGTATATCGAAAGAATCTCTAGTATCTTCCCGAGCCCACAATTTATTATCATATTTAATCAATGATTTCCTAGCCATTTTAATTACATTTACTTCATCGGAAGTCATACCTACTTTCTTCATAGCAAAACTTAGGGCCTTATTTAGTACAATTTCATTTATGGAAGAATAATAATTATCAATATCAATTTGAATAAATTTATACCTATTTTATCATTAATATTATTAAACCAATTTAAAGTATCTACTGTGCTATTCCATAATTTAAGATAATTAATTCCATTTAATTTATTAATATATTTATCTAAAATTATTTTACTTAATTTACCTAGATCTGACTTACAAGGACAAATAAGCCTAACTTTAGGGTTAGAATAAAAATTATCTTTATGGTCTTTTAAAGTAATTCTAGGGTGCATCGGTACATAAGGTTCTGTCTTACTATCAAGTTCATATTTAAACATTATTAATTTAGAGGCCTTATTAATCGAATATAAAGTATTATCTGGAACTATCTTATATTTTTTTATTAATTTCTTTCTCTAATAAATAATCATATAGTTTTACATCTAGTTTATATAGGTTCCTAGTTTTATCAGATTGGACAATAATACCATCCATATTTCTAAATTGTTTAATTTTAATGGCTAAATTTCTTAAATAATCATTATGTCTATTTGGATATTTATGAAATTTAATATTTTTCACTACTTTCCAAATATTATCCTCTAAATTCTGTAAATCCCTATTATACGGTGGTTCTTTTCTAGATTTAAATTTAGAATTAATGTAATTTAAATTATTTGCATCATGAACATTAGTAATATTATGATTATTATTATTAAAATAAGCTTTCCATTTAATTCTAATAATAAAGTCCTTAATATTATTAATAAGTTTCAAAATATATTCCTTTCTAGATGGGATGGGGATATCTTTCAAAGATGAATTCCAAAACAGTGGCTCAATCCTACCTGTAAAATCCATAATCAACGAAAAATTGAAAGTTAAATAAAAAACAATAAACGTTAATTATAAATTAGAAAATTATATCGATTAAAATTTGCTTTCTATTTGAAAATTAGTTATGAAACACTTGTAATCATTTTATTATATTTATCTTATGATATTTACTTTGCTTTATATTATACTCATTTATTGTGCTTTCAATTGTTAATTTTTCTATATGTGATAGTGGATTTTCATCGATGAGTTCATGAAACTTGGTTATTTTCCCTAAAACTATATACACACACACACACACACACACAGATATATATATATATATATATATATATATATATATATATATATATATATATATATATATATATATATATATATATATGAATGTATAGATAGATAGATAGATAGATAGATACATACATATATACATACATACATACATAATACACAGACAGAGAGATAGATATATAGATAGATAGATAGACAGACAGACAGACAGACAAATAGACAGACAGACAAATAGACAGACAGACAAACAGACAATAGATAGATAGATAGATAGATAGATAGATAGATAGATAGATAGATAGATATCGTTTTAACTGTATCTATATATTTATATATATATACAGGAAAATTCGTGAACATATATATTGACAAATGTAGAATTGTGTATGTGGGAATAAGTGGTGTGTAAATATACATTCACACGCACACAAACAAAACATATATTGTGAGGTATATAAGAGAAAGTTTACTGGAAATTAATGCGTGTTCGTAACCATATGTTACATAGACAAAGGGTGTCAAGTGGATAGAATAACTTGTAGAATTCAAAATAACATCTGATAAACGTGTCACATTTTATTATATTTATCTTATGATATTTACTTTGCTTTATATTATACTCATTTATTGTGCTTTTAATTGTTAATTTTTCTATATGTGATAGTGGATTTCCATCGATGAGATCTTGAAACTTGGTTATTTTCCCTAAAACTATATATATATATGTATGTATGTATGTACATATAGATAGATAGATAGATAGATAGATAGATAGATAGATAGATAGATAAATAGATAGATACATACATACATACATACATACATACATACATACATACATACATAATACACAGACAGAGAGATAGCTAGATATATAGATAAATAGATAGGTAGATAGACAGACAGACAGACAGACAGACAGACAGACAGACAGACAGACAGACAGACAAAAAGACAGACAGACAGACAGACATACAGACAGATACATTTCTTTTATTAGCCACACAGGGCTCAACGAAGATGGGACAAATACAATGTAGAGCTTTTCTTTTTGTGAGGGGAAGAAAAAAAAGGGGGGTCGATCAAAAGGGATCGTAGGAAGGAAAAGGGGGTAGTTCGATCAAAAGGGATCAAAAAAAAAAAGGGCGATCAATAGGGATCGTGTATCACACAGTAATGTTCTCGTGTAGAAGAAGGGGAGGACAGTTTAGGTTTGGCCGTGGAAAGAAAAGCCTACGGAAAAGACCACGGTAACCTTGGTCAATATTCTCATTGAAGAAACTATAACAGTAAGTGACTCTCTTTTGCCTTTTTGTTTTCTTTTTTTTTCTTGGATTTTTTTTTTTTTAGTTCATAAGGTTATGCTCAAGATGGCTCCGTCGTTCACACGTGCCATCCTTGCTACATTCACCCATCTTTTTTTGAAGCATTCACTAGACAAGACTTCCCTTTCTACTCTCACCTTCCTCTTCAGGTGATACTTGAAGAAGTTGATGAGAGATTGCCCAGAGAGGAAAGTCTTTATCTCTAGACCTTTCAGACGCGTCCACCATACACATTCTTTCGCCATAGCCACAAGTACGATGAAAATAGCTCTTCCTTCCCGTTTAAAGGAAGGAGGCGCGACAATATTCACGATAGACTCGGCTGATAGACCAACTCGTCCCACACGCGATAGCAGTTGTTCGACGTAAGCCCACAGCTCGGAAATGGTGGGACACTGTACGAGTGCGTGCAGAACGGTTTCGTCACTCTGCCGGCACCTCGGATAGGTCGGCCCCGTGTTTCTCGAGCCATGCCTGTAGAGCTTATCCCGAACGGGTAGTGCTTCTCGATAGCACTGCCAGGCCAGGGATCTCTGGAAGTTGTCCATAGGTCCCGGTCCGAAGGTCGTCTTAAACAGGCGGGTCAGGTATTCCTCGTCGACGCCCAGGTTCGCCCCGAGATCGTCGTCGTACCTTCCCTCCACTAATCCACTATAGAATGCGTTAGTTGTGATGCAGTCGCTCAAGGTTGACCCGGGTTGTTGGAGTTGCCGAAGAGCAGCGCGACACTCGCGGTGCCATTCGCCCTTCCTCGGCCTCTTCTTGATCCACGACTGCAGCTCGGTCATGGAGACGAGCTGCGGGAATGCGCGCCGCACAAACGGCGACCACCCCTGTTCACCGTTGTCTACGTAGAGCCGGAGATGTCGCAGTCTCAGCGCGTGTCTGCGCATCATCAACCACGGCATGCCCAGACCTCCTTTTAACGGGTGTTGGCAGCAAACGGATCGCCTAACCATCGGAACGCTTCATTTCCACAAGAAGCGGAAGAGGATGCGCTCCAGTTTGATGATGGTTGGGTCGGGACAAGGCACGACGGTCAGGCGGTAGTAGATGTGTTCGCCCCCTCCACCCGACCTTTCAGGGAAAGCTTCCTTTCGGCCCATTGCCGGGCTAGAGTGGCCACCCTTCTCGTTATCTCGTCCCAGTTCTTCTCTGTTTGGAGGTCTGGACCAAACCAGACCCCGAGCAACTCAACCGGACCGTCAGTCCAACGTCCCACGACAGAGGCGCTGCTTGACGGCATGAGCTTGCTTCTCCAGGTGCCGAGCCGCAAGCCCACTGACTTATCCCGGTTGATTTTTGCTCCCGTTACCGTTTCGTAGTCTTTCAGTGTCTCGCCGACAAGCTCGACGTGCTTTTGGCTAGACACTATGACGGTGACGTCGTCCGCGTATGCCGACACGCTCGTCCCGCATCCCAACTCTCGCGGGATGCCCCTCAGCGTCGCCAGCTTCCGCAGTAGTGGCTCGAGAGTCAATACGTACAGGAGCGACGAGAGGGGGCATCCCTGACGGACCGAACGTGCAATGTCGAATGGTCTTGATAGGTACCCATTGACGCGAACTACCGAACGGATGCCCCTGTACAAGGCAGCCATCCAGCCGCGGAAAATGGGACCGAAGCCGGCCGCCATGAGGACAGCCTCCAAGTATTGATGGTCTACCCTATCGAAAGCTTTCGATTGATCTAAATTGATCAGGGCCCCACCCATGCCAGGTTCCTTAACTACCCGCTCTATGATGTAGCGCATCAGATGGAGGTTGTCATGGATGCTCCTGCCCGGCACGGCGCACGTCTGCGCCTTGCCGATCAGTTTCTCGATGACAAGCGCCAACAGCTTGGCTAACACCTTGGCCAAAATTTTCATGTCTGCATTGAGCAGAGTGATGGGCCTAAAGTTATCTATGACGTCCCCCTTGTTTGGATCTTTCTTCAGCAGCGTTACGGCTCCTCGGCTCACAAAACCGGGAATGTTCCCGTTCTGCTGCCAGTTGCAGTACACCGCCACCAAAACGTCTCCAAACAAGTCTGGCATACAGTTGTAAAGCTCGTAGGGAAGACCATCCAAGCCCGGAGATTTGTCCCTCGAGCATCCCGCCATCGCGTCCCTCACTTCCGCCGCCGTGATGGCACCTTCGCAGCACTCCGCCTCTCTTGTTGAGAGTCGTGGCAGGCTGTGCAGGTAGGCACTGAAGTCCACCCTGCGTTCTCGCTCGCCACTCGTCCCAAACAGTCGAGTAAAGTGCCGCTGAAAGGCCTCGCACATTTTGCCTGGCTCGAGCAGTTCGCGCCCCTGTTCGTCCACCAGAGACCGAATGGTGGCTCTGTTGCCCTGTTGCGCCTCCGCCACCCGAGCCTCTCGCGCGGCTCCAACACCTTCGTTCCTTAGAGCACGCATTCTAGCCCTGACAACGCACCCTTCATGTTTGGCGTTGAAGTGTTGGTCTAGGGCCAACCTCGCTGCCAAAACGTTGGATGCGATGCCACTTCCAATTGCCTCTTCTAGTTTCTTAACTAGTTCACCCTCTACTCTGTTTCTGTCTATGACGAGACGTTCCTAGGAATACTTCTAGACGTCGAAAGAAATCCGACCTACCTGTTAAAGGTGGTGCGTATACTGATATGAGTCGAAAGGCACACCCATCGCTGCCATCGACATCCAGAACAACCAATCTACCCTCCGGGTCTATGAATACTGTCTTTACTTCGAGATCCAGACTCTTGCGAAAGAGTACCGCCGTGCCACTACCGCCCATTCTCGGCAGACAGGGAGAAAAATAAATGTTAAACTGTCTGCCAAACATGGACGTTAGGGCCCGCGAATCATGGAGTCTGGTCTCGCTTATGGCTATGATTTCTAGTTTGTGTGACTTTATGTCGTTTAGGAGCTACCTTTGTTTCCAAGGAGACCCCAAGCCACGCGCATTTACACAACCAATCTTGAGCATAATTCTAATGTGACTGTGAGAGTTTTAAGGAGAGTCACTTACCCTTCGAGAGTTTTTGTCTCCTGCTTCGGATTTTCTTCGAGGAGATCCTTGTACAGTTTTTTCGCCAGGTATTTTTGGCATTTGCCAACTGCCTTTGGAAAAATAGATTTTAGTGTGTGGTGCAGGGTTGGTGTAATGTGAAGTATTTTGATGTGTTCTGGCGGTGTTGTGTACGGGTGGTTGCTGGTTTTTATGTCTTCGTTTGTTATGTTTGTTTTTGTGTTGATGTATTCTATCAACTCTGAGTTTTTTGTGTTGATGGCAGTGAGCATTGTGTGTGTGCTTACTTTTGCGGTTTTGTTGCTTGTGTTGTTGTTGTGTATGCTTGTGTTGGTGTCTGGAGTGTTTTCGGGAGTTGTGTATCTCCCTGCTTTGTTTGTGTTTGCTTTTCTTTTCTTGCTCCTCTTCCTCCTTCCTTTCTGGGCTATTTGCCAGTCCTCAATACTTTCGTCTTCCGACGAAGGTTCCGAGGAATCGGAAGGGGGCAGGGGCATGTCGTGTGGATCTGTGTTTGTTTGTGTAAGTGGTTGTGTTGTTGGTTTTGTTGTTGTTGGTTGTTGACTTTCTGGTTGTGGTGTATGTGATGTGTGGGAAGTGGGATCAGTTTTTGTATTGTCTTTTGGTTTAACTGTTTCTTTAGTTCTTGTTGTTGTAGGTGTTTTTCCGGATGCTGTTTTATGTTCGTTTGTTGGTGTTGTTGTGTGTGTCTCATTGCTTGTTTTCTGTGTTGATGGCGGTGTGGGTAGTAAAGGTTCCTTTTTCCTTGTACTCTTTCCTTGTGGTTGTTGTTCTTGCTCTTGTTGATTTTTCTTTGTTGTTAGGCAGTTAGTTCGGAGGTACCCTTCTCTGCCACACAGGTAGCAGCGAGGCCTCCTGCCTTCTACCACTAGTTAGAGAATATGGCCGTCTGGCATATCAATATGGTGTGGGATGTTGTTTACATGACTCTCATTGATTTGGAGCAATACTTCGATCCTTTTTCCGGACCATTTTAGTTCCTGGTAAGTGGCATACTCGAGGATGTTGAAGTCCTCTTCCATACGGTAACAAATGGCGGATAAAAGCCATTGTGCCTCTATTTCAGGAGGGATATTCCTTATTGAAACTTTGGTCACACGTTGCCCAAGGTAGGTCGGAATTAGTATTAGTTTGTCCGACTGTAGTGTGAGTGTCGACAGCTCTTTGGCTTTTGCTTCGCTATCGAAGCGAACTTGGATTGTGGCATATTTATTCCACCAGTTTACATATCTTTGGAAATCCCAAATCGGGCGTAAACAAATTTCAATAAGTTCTTGGGGTGCTTGCTCTGGTCTGCGCGTTTTGGCATTTAAGATTTTGTATATTATTGTTCTCATTCGTGTGTTCTCTATGGTGTTTTGTGGTATGTTTAGTTGTAGACCTGAACCCTTTTCTGTTAAGAGGGCTTTGGTCTGCTTGCTCTGCTCCGGTGTGAAATGTAGAAGTGTTTTTCTTTGCTTCAATGCTTCTGCAAAATTCGTGGTGGTGTTGGTGGTGGTGCTGTTTGTAGTGGTGGCAGATGCGTCGGTTGTAGTAGCTGACGGTGAGGCTGTGGTGGTGGCGGAAGTGTCCGTTGTAGCAGTTGACGGCGAAGCTGTGGTGGTGGTGTTGTTGTTTGTCTTTGAGGTCATAGCCTTTGAGACGGTTTGATGGTAGTGGCGGTGTTAGCGTTCATGCTAACACTGGCACCTGTTTGTGTGCTACTTCCTTTGTTCCCTCCTTCGTGAAGTTGTGGGGAAGGCAGAGTAGGAAAGGTTATTGCGTACGAATGGCCAAACAGACCGGCGTTCGTCACATGGCTTGGAATCGCCAATCTCAAAATAAAATGGCTAAGAAAGCCGAAAATAAATTTAACAAAAATGGAGAATTCGCCACACAGGGCAGATTTCCCGTGCAAACAAGTTGCACAACTGAATATGTCAGTTGTTGCACAGCTTTTGTATATAAAATATTACTGAGAAATAAACTTTTTAGAAGCAAAAAAGGCAAAACTTACGGAGCCGATGTGTCTACCGTCCGTCCATGATAGAGATAGATAGATAGATAGACAGATAGATAGATAGATAGATAGATAGATAGATAGATAGATAGATAGATAGAAAGATAGATATAGTTTTAACTGTATCTATATATTTATATATATACAGGAAAATTCGTGAACATATATATTGACAAATGTAGAGTTGTGTATGTGGGAATAAGTGGTGTGTAAATATACATACACACGCACACCAACATAATATATATTGTGAGTTATATATGAGAAAGTTTACTGGAAATTAATGCGTGTTCGTTACCATATGTTACATAGTCAAATGGTGTGAAGTGGAGAGGATGATTTGTAGAATTCAAAATAACATCTGATACACATGTCATAGGTTTTAGCCGTTATGCCCGTTCAATAATATTTTATGACTGTGCGAATAAAATAAATTCCACAAATTGAAATAAAACCTAATTCTATTTGAATAAAATACTGCATCGTAGATCTTGAATTTTAATGTGTGAAGAACGCCCTGAAGAGTGTTAGCAAAGAGAAATATATTAAAATATCTTCGGAATGCCAATTGCCTATGTAATAATGAGTGATTAAGAGTAATATACAGTCAAGCCTACCATTTCATTTCGGTTTTAAATACGAGGCGGTGATTAAAATTATATGGCTTTAGATCAGTTAATGCTGATTATATTCAAAATATTCCCTTGTCGGTTTGCTCACTTTTTGTAGTGGCCTTTCAGTTTTTGTAAATCCTATAAAAATAATCGGCATGTTGCTTCTCCAGAGAGCTCTTTCGCTATACCTGTAATACCCGAAACCTTTTAGCATCCCCTCCTACATAGTTCGCTGTGTTCCCCTAGTAATTTGTGTACTTTAAGAGTCGTCAGTTTCAACTTGTAAATTTATATTTTCATCTTAGGGCTCGAAACATAAAACTAAATTATTACATTAAATTTTAGATTTGCGTATCATTATCTGTTTGATGTAGAGTGTTATGTCTGCTTCATTCTTGAAAAATCTTTTTGGTTAAATAACAAACTCGAAATGTTACTGCAGCCTAAGGAAAGCTAAAATGAGATCTTCAAATTTATTTTTACATTTTAGGCTAGTGAATATTGCCGAGATGGCTGATATCGAGTAAGTATAACTTTATTGAAATATTTAAATGCCCCTTTGTTATGACACCTGTTATATAAATATCATTATAGAAATAGTTTTGTCGCCTTTCTTTTAGTGTATACTATCATCCCATCGCAGAGCTTAACGTGATATACAGACACTTCTTATTTACCCAGCCCCGGAATTTTACATTCCCGTAAACCAAACGCGGCATGAATTTTGTATACATGTGTGTCAGTGTATGTGTGTGTGTGTGTGTGTGAGTGTACGTACATGTTTGGGCACGTGTGCGTATGTATGTATATATGTGTTTGAGTGTGAGTGCGTATGTATGTGTAAGCACATGGAATTGTAAGTTTGTAGATTCCGAAAGAAGAAAATGTTCCATATTTTGAACATGTGCTAAACTATGTGATAAACCAGTAATTTCGCAACGAGGTGCATATATATGCAGAGAGGAACAATTAAGCCCACATACTTAGACTACATATGTTGCTAAAATATATGTGCGGGCATTCATATGTATAAATATGTGTAGATGCATACGAATGTATATATGTACGAATATATGTATGTATGTATGTATGTTTGTATGTATGTATGCATGTATGTGTCTATATATGTATGTCTCTACATATCTATCTGTCTATCTGCCTGTATATCTATCTATCTAGCTATCTAAATATATATATATATATATATATATATATATATATATATATATATATATATATATATATATATAGATATATATAATAATAATAATAATAATATTAGGGACAAAATCCATAATTACAGGTAAAAACTCAATTAAAATCAATTTATAAAAAATTAAAATTAAATTCAGCTTTATAGATAAAATATATATGTATAAATGTGTAGATGCATACGAATGTATATATGTACGAATATATGTATGTATGTATGTATGTATGTATGTATGTATGTATGTATGTTTGTATGTATGTATGTATGTGTGTATGTATGTCTCTACATATCTACCGACATATCCTATCGATATATCTATCTGTCTATCTGCCTGTATATCTATCTATCTATCTATCTATCTATCTATCTATGTATCTATCTATCTATCTATCTATCTATCTATCTGACGGACGTGCTGTCACATCAGCTGCAGAGGTAAACGTTTATTTGACGTTTTATTGTCCACATTTTGTTGGAATTTTTAATATTTTTGTTGCGAAGCACCTAGGCTTCATTTCTGTGTATCTTCAAAGGCAGGAATTGGCCCCCAGGGGCAGTTTCAGCCCTAGCAAAATACAAAAATTTCTTTCTCGACATTTGAAAAATGTCCAGAAACATAATTTTGGAACGCTTTTCTTGTTCTTTTGATGAGCATTTCCCGAAGCTTCAGATGCCAGAAGAGAAAAAAGAACAGAGTAGCGCGTGCTCACACAGTGACAGGAACGCAGTTGCTGTAAACGTCACAAAGACGGCGATTACAGCTACTAACAGCCCTATCACCACCACCCCCACCCCCACCACCACCACCACCATGAAAACTATGCGGAAATCTGGATCGGAGGCGACTGCTACTAACGCAGTCTCTCCATCTACTAACACCAGTGACAACAACATAAAAGTTAACACCGCCACCACTACTAGCAGCACCACCACCACCAGCAACAACAACAACAAGAACAACAACAACAAGAACAACAACAACAGCAAGGACGCAAATTTATCGGCCGTCAGCACTGACACCATCACCTGTTCAACAAACTCTGCTGCCACTACCACCACCTTTGAACCAGGCAGTACATACACCAACATAAACAAAAATGTTCCAAAGAACATGCCCGTCAGCACAACAAAAACAAATTTCGCAGATGCTATAAAGGAAAAAAGAACAATAGTGACATTCACACAACAACAAATTAAAGACGCAAAATCCCTTCTTACGAAAGAAGGCGATGATGTTAAGATAAACATTCCAAAAGAAATTATAGAAAGAAAAAAACAAAAAATGCATCATTTATATACTGGTAAACGCAAAAACCTCACGTGTAGAAAATTTTAGCACAGAGAAGATCGAGATTTGCCTTAAACCCGTATGGGCTCATCAAGAGCATGTCACGTAGGGACGAAAATTTGGAACGGTACAGGTGAGATTCTTAAATGAAAATTTAGCGAAGCAATTTTCGACACTCTCTCTCCGCACAGATAACTTGGTGATGATACCGAGTTATCTTGGACAGAGAGTGACCAAAGTAATTATAAAAAATGTGCCATCAGAAGTGGACACCCAATGGCTGATATCGGCCGTATGCCCCGAAATGGAGGAGGCAAATATTTTGGAGATTTCAGTCGTAGAGGAAAAGAACTGGGGAGGGAAAAATCTGGAAATCCTTCTCCACATCACGGAGGAGGCTTCACAGAAAATTCCTCCAATCATTAGACTGGCAAAGGACCACAAGCTGTATGTGGTGGTAGAGGGCAGGCGACCTCGCTGTTACCTATGCAACAGCGAGGCACATCTGAAAAAGGACTGCCCTCTGGCCGCTAAACAAAAACAACAACAACAACAACAACAACAACAACAACAGAAGCAACTACCAAATACCCTCAACAGAAAAACTTTACTACCAACACCACCAGCAACACAAAAAACAACAACAGAAATATCAGCAATAACCACAACAGAAAAGACAACAGAAACTGCAAAAACAGAAGAGAAAAAAAAAGAAAATTCCAAACCTGCCTCTCCCTCCCCCATATCACATACACCACACACAAATAACAAGCAGCCAACACCAACAAAAACAGCAACACAAACACTCACAGAAACACACACAGACGCACAAAATTTGCCGTTACCTCTTTCTGACTCCTCAGAACTCTCATCATCGGATGAAGAGAGTGGGGAGGAGTGGAAAATAGCTACGAAAAGAAAGAGGAAGCGCAGTAAGAAGAAAACAAAACAAAATGCAAACACAAACAAAGAAGGGAGATTCAGATCTCCCGAAAATACACCTAACACCAATAGTAATATGCAAAAAACAATGCTAACAGCAATAGACAGTACAAACACAGAGTTGATGAATTACATCAACTCTAAAACAAACATCACAAATAACGACATCAAAACAAATAACCACCCACACACAACACCGCCAAAACACTTTAAAATTTACCATGTATCACCAGCATTGCACCACAAAATAAAATGCCTCTACCCCAACTCGGTAGGGGGATGTCAAAAATATTTGTGCAAGAAATTGTACAATAGCCTCCTTGGTGAAAAATCCAAGGAGGAAACAAAACTTGCAAACAATAAGTAGCTGTCTTTTCCTTTCCTGTTGTGCTTTAAAGCACACGTATAAATAGAATCATGGTGAAGATTGGTTATGTAAATGTGCGTGGCTTGGGGTCCCCTTGGAAACAAGGGTACCTCTTAAATGACATCAAGTCACACAATTTGGATATCATAGCCATTAGTGAGACCAGACTCCATGAACCGCGGGCCCTAAAGTCCATGTTTGGCGGACAGTTTAACATTTATTTTTCTCCCTGTCTGCCGAGGATGGGCAGTAGTGGCACGGCGGTTCTTTTTCGCAAGAGTCTGGATCTCCAAGTAAAGACGATATTTACGGAGCCGGAGGGTAGACTGGTTGTCCCGCATCTAGACTACGTGTTGAGTGCCAAAACTAGAAGGGGATGCAAAGGCCTCAGAGACCTGCTCAGACGCTTCCAGTTGTCTGACAGGTACCGACTCGACCACACAAATGTGCCAACGTGGACTTGGAGCAACCGCATTAGGTCGTCGAGATCGTATCTAGATAGGATAGTGTGTAGGACAAGAGATAGAGATAGTTTAGGATGTCCACAGTTCCACATAGTCAGCTACACGGATCACAAACTTGTGACGTGTACGCTAGACTTAGATAAGGCACATAGGCAGGGCCCAGGTTACTGGAAACTAAACGCATCTTTCCCGTCGAGACAGGTTTTCAGAGACCGGATTCGCACGTTAGTAAAGAGGGCTTTGACGGGAGCAATCGTCAACAACAAATGGTAGTTTGCCCTCAAGAGAGCAGTAAGGGCGGAAGCAATAAGGTATAGCAGGGCACTAGCTGTAGAGAGGAACAGAGTAGAGGGGGAGCTAGTGATAAAGTTAGAAGAGGCATTGCGAAGCGGCATCGCATCCGACGTTTTAGCGGCGAGGTTGGTCCTCGACCAACACTTCAATGCTAAACACGAAGGGTGTGCTGTCAGGGCAAGGATGCGTGCTCTGAGGAATGAAGGTGTTGGAGCCGCACGAGAGGCCCGGGTGGCGGAGGCGCAGCGAGGTAACAGAGCCACCATTAGATCTCTGGTAGACGAACAGCGGCGCGAATTGCTCGAGCCGAGCAAGATGTGCGAGGCGTTTCAGCGGCATTTTGCCCGACTGTTCGGGAGGAGTGGCGAGCGAGAAGGCAGGGATGGACTTTAGTGCCTACCTGCACAGCTTGCCACGACTCTCGGCAAGAGAGGCGGAGTGCTGCGAAGGGGGTCATCACGGCGGAGGAGGTGAGGGACGCGATGGCGGGTTGCTCGACGGACAAATCTCCGGGTTTGGATGGTCTGCCCTACGAGCTTTACAACTGTATGCCAGACTTGTTTGGAGACGTCTTGGCGGCCGTGTACTGCAACTGGCAGCAGAACGGGAGCATTCCCAGTTTTGTGAGCCGAGGTGCGGTAACACTGCTAAAGAAGTACCCAAACAAGGGGGACGTCTTCAGGCCCATCACTCTGCTTAATGCAGATTTGAAAATTTTGGCCAAGGTGTTAGCCAAGCGGTTGGCGATTGTCATCGAGAAAGTGGTCGACACGGCGCAGACGTGCGCCGTGCCGAGCCGGAGCATCCATGACAACCTCCATCTGATGCGCTACATCGTAGAGAGGGTAGTTAAGGAACCTGGCATGGGTGGAGCCATGATCAATTTGGATCAATCCAAAGCTTTCGATAGGGTAGACCATCGATACTTGGAGGCCGTCCTCGAAGCGGCCGCCTTCTGTCCCGTTTTCCACGGCTGGATGGCTGCTTTGTACAAAGGCATCCATTCAGTAGTTCGCGTCAATGGGCACCTATCAAGACCTTTCCACATTGCACTTCGGTCCGTCAGGGATGCCCCTTCTCGTCGCTTCTATACGTATTGACTCTCGAGCCACTACTGCGGAAGCTGGCGACGCTGAGGGGCATCCAGCGAGAAGTGGGGTGCGGGACGAGCGTGTCGGCATACGCGGACGACGTCACCGTCATAACGTCTAGCCACGAGCACATCGAGCTTTTCGGCGAGACGCTGAAAGACTACGAAGCGGTGACGGGAGCGAAAATCAACCGGGAAAAATCGGTCGGCTTGCGGCTCGGCACCTGGAGAAGCAAGCCGATATCGTCCGGCAGCGCCTCAGTAGTGGGTCGCTGGACTGACGGTCCGGTCAAGTTGCTCGGAGTCTGCTTTGGTACAGACCTGCAAACGGAGAAGAACTGGGACGAGTTTACGATTAGGGTAGCCATTCTCTACCAGCAATGGGCCGAGAGGAAGCTGTCCCTAAAAGGTCGGGCGGAGGTGGCGAACGTGTTCATCGCGTCCGTATTCAACTACCGCCTGAGCGTCGTACCTTGTCCCGACCCTACCATCACCAAGCTGGAGCGCATCCTCTTCCGCTTCTTGTGGAAAGGAAGCGTTCCACTGGTCAGGCGATCCGTTTGCTGCCAACACCCGCTGAAAGGAGGGCTGGGCATGCCGTGGTTGATGATGCGCAGACACGTGCTGAGACTGCAACATCTCCGGCTCTACGTAGACGAGGGTGAGCAGGTGTGGTCGCCGTTTGTGCGACGCGATTTCCCGCAGCTCGTCTCCATGACCGAGCTGCAGTCGTGGATAAAGAAGAGACCTAGGCTAGGCGAATGGCACCGCGAGCGTCGCGTTGCTCTCCAGCAGCTCTGCTGCCCCGGGTCGACCTTGAGCGACTGCATCACATCAAATGTATTCTATAAGGGATTAGTGGAGGGAAGTTAGGGTTAGGGCGTCGACGAGAAATACCTGACCCGCCTGTTCAAGACGACTTTCGGGCCGGGACCTATGGATAACTTCAGAGATCCCTAGCCTAGAAGTGCTACCGAGGAGCGCTACCCGTTCGGGATAAGCTCTACCGACATGGTTCGAGAAACACGGGGCCGACCTGCCCAAGATGCGGTCAGAGCGACGAGACCGTTCTGCACGGACTCGTGCAGTGTCCAACCATTTCCAACCTGTGGGCTTATGTTGAACGACTGCTGTCACGTGTGGGACGCGTCGCTTTATCAACCGAGTCTATCGTCAATATCATCACGACTCCTTCCTTTAAACGGGAAGGAAGAGCTGTATTTATCGTACTTGTGGCTATGGCGAAAGAATGAATCTGCTGGACGCATCTGAAAGGATTAGAGACAAACACTTTTCTCTCTGGTCAATCTCTCATCAACTTTTTCAAGTATCACTTGAAAAGGAAGGTGAGAGTAGAGAGGCAAGTATTGTCTAGCAAATGTTTCGAAAAAAGATGGATACATGTAGCAAGAATGGCACGTATTAAATGACGAGGCCACTTTGAACATGATTCTATGAAACAGTAAACATTTTGTAAGCAGAGAGTTACTTACGTTTCTTTCATAAATAAAAGTAATTTTATTTTACAAATTGTGACATTAAGGACCGAGGCTACCGTGGTCTTTTTTGTAGGTTTTTCTTTCCACGGATAACCTCCCCATTTATTGGGAAGTTTTTGTAATATTTTCATTTTTTTTTGTACATACCCCAAAGGTTTTCTCGATGCCTTTTCATCGTTATCCACATTTAATTTTTTTTTTCGTCCCCATCGAAAAGAAAAAACTCTACGTTGTATTTGTCCTAACTATGTTGAGCCCTGTGTGGCTAATAAAAGAAATCTATCTATCTATCTATCTATCTATCTATCTATCTATCTATCTATCTATCTATCTATCTACTGACGTGATTTCGTATCGGCTCCACAATTAACCCCATTTCGGCCTTTTATTGCACACATTTTGATTCAATTTTTGCGCACAAGGTGTGTAAAGCACCCAGCTTTCGTTTGAGTCTGTTTTCAAGTGAGGGCAGTTTCAAACTTATTTACTTTTCTGTTTTCTTCGATTTTTTTGCCATATTTCTAAACAAATATGGTTAAGCGAAACCGTGAGACAGACTTCCTGCCTGTACCAATGCTAGAGGCGAAGGAAGTTGAAAGCAAAGCTGTTGCGCGTGAACACACACAGGCCTTAGAAGGCACGAATGCTTCAACTACTATAACCACTGGCTCCATTACTGCAACCACCACTACCGCCATGACCACCACAACCAACACGAATACAGAAAACAATTTTGCCGCAGCCTTAACGTTAAAAAAAATACAGTCATGTGCTGTTCCAAAGAAGAACTGCTCGCCTGTAAAGCAATGTTAAAAACAGACGACCTCAGAGTACAACTACAGATACCACAATGCATCACGGAAAAAATCGAAAAGAAAAGAATTATTTAGAGGATATGCAACTTAAAAACAAGGCTATTCGAAAAGGGCCACTCAAGAAAATGTTGAAAATTGTTTCAGGCCTATATGTGCCTTTAAAGACTATCACGAGGGAAATAGATTTGCCACGATCGAAGTTCGATTCGACAGTGAAGAAAGGGCCAAGGACCTCTCCACAAAGTCCTTCCAATTTCAAAATTTACTGATGATCCCTACATTCCTTGGTCGTAGGGTCACAACAATTAAAATAAAGAACGTGCATCCTGAAATAGAAATAAAATGGCTCGTGTCTGCCATTTGCTATGACATCGAGGACGAAATTTATATCTTGGAAATCGCTGTCGTGGACCAGCAAAACTGGATCGGCCAAGAAACGAAAATCTTGCTCAAATTAATCCAATGATTTTCGAAACAATTCCACATCGAATCCAATTGAGAGATGATTCGAGTTTAGATGTGGCCGTCGAAGGCAGAAATCCACGTTGCTACGTTTGTGGTAGCAAAGCACACTTACAACACACTACTTGCCCACAAGCACAGAAACACCAACAAGAGCAACAACAACGGCAAGATCAGAAAAAAACAACAACAACCACAAGGAAACCAAAAACCGAGCAAAAAACCGGCACCGCCATGTGCACAACTAATTAAACAGCTCTACAAACAAATGAAGGAACATCAGCAACCAACAAGTGAGCCCAACCAAAAAACACCCACACCAGCGCCACCAAGAACACAAACAACACCATCATCAGCACTAACACTACCAACAATAACAACAACCTCAAAGGAGGAAGAGAAAATCAAAATGACTCGTACCCACCACCAAAAAAAAAAAACCTATACACCACATCCTAAGTGTTACCAACCTGTACCAACACCAAAAACAAAGTCAACGCGCTCAGAAATAGACCCAATACACTTCCCCTCCCACCTTCTGGTTCCTCCGACATGTCGTCAGATGAAGACGACACAGAGGATTGGCAAGGAACCACAGGGGGAAGGAGAAAAAGTGAAAAAATAGAATTGAGAAGCAGACAAACAAAGTAGGGAGGTTTACCACTCCCGAAACCAAAACACCCGCAGAAAACAAAAGCATCAACACAAACACACTAACAACAAACCCCGCAACAATTTTGACAGCCATAAACACCAACAACCCAGACCTAATGGAATACATTAGGTCAAACACCAACATAACAGAAAATTATACCAAAATAAAGAATCACCCACGCCCAATAACACTGCAACACATTAAAATCATACTCATAACACAGAATACACACATCATCCTGAAATCTCTCTACTCTGATGCAGTTGGGAGATTTCGAAAATACCTGTCCCAAAAAAAAACTATACAAAATCCTTCTGGGGGAAGACTGTGAGGTGAAAAACAAAGAAAATTCGTAAGGAAGTGACTCTCTCTCTCTCTCTCACTCTCACTCTCTCTCACTCTCCCTCTCTCTCTCTCTCTCTCTCTCTCTCTCTCTCTCTCTCTTTCGTCTTCCTTTTGTTTGTAAAACACAACTTTCGATAGGAACATGCTCAAAATAGGCAGTATAAATGTACGTGCCTTGGGATCGCTTTGAAAACAAGGCTACCTGTTAAACGATATCAGTCACAATATTTTCATATCATAGTCATCAGTGAGACCAGACTCCACAGCCTGCAGGCACTCCAGCACATGTTCGGCGCACATTTTGACATTTATTTTTCTCAGTGTTTACCGAGAATAGGCGGAGGTGTTACTATGGTGCTTCTTCGGAAGAGTCTGGACCTCAAAGTAAGAGCACTTTTCCTAGACGCGGAGGGTAGGCTGGTCGTCTTGCATGTCGATAGCAGCAATGTGTGTGCTTTTAGCCTGATAACGGTTTATGTACCGTCCTTAACAGGTCGGCTAGATTTCTTGCGACGTCTAGAGGTTTTCCTGGGAACGTTTGGACCATTACTTTTATTGTGGGATTGGGATACTACTCTGGACACGCATCTATACTACGTGGGCAGAGATAGTAATAGGAGGGGATGCAAATGCCTCAAAGACCTGCTGAGACATTTCCAACCATCTGACAGGTATCAACTGAACCACCCGAATGTGCCAATGTGGTCATGAGGCAACCGCATCGAGTCGTCCAGATCGTACTTAGAGTATTTTGTAGGACAGTGGATAAGGATAGTTTAGGTTGTCCGCAATTCCATATAGTCAACTACACAGACCACAAATTTGTGACTTGTACACTTGACTGAGATAAGACACATAGGCAGGATCTCAGTTACTGGAAGCTGAACGAGTCGTTCACGGCACGCCAAGGCTTACAGGGACCGGATTAGCACATTAGTTAAGAGAGCATTGTCGGGTGCCATCATCAAAAACAGATGGTGGTATGCCCTAAAGAAAGCAATTAAAGCAGAACTGGTTTGTTACAGTAAGGCCCTAGCATTAGAACGAAATAGAATACAGGGAGACCTAGTTAAGAAAGTAGAAGAGGTACTTAGAACTGGCAGCAAAACGGGAGTAACCCTCGTCTACGTAAAGCGAAGAGCAGTGGCACTGCTTAAGAAAGATCCAAAGAAGGGAACGTCATAGATAACTTCAGGCCCATCACTCTGCTTAACGCAGATTTGAAAATTTTTGCCAAGGTGTTAGCCGAGAGGTTGGCGCTTGTTATCAAGAAACTAGTCGACAAGGCGCAAAAGTGCGCCATGCCGGGTAGCAGTATCCACGACAACCTCCATCTGATGTGCTACATCATAGACAGCGTAGTTAAGCATTCTGGCATGGGTAGGGCGCTGATAAATCAAAAGCTTTCGATAGGGTAGACCATCATTACTTGGAGGCTGTCCTTAAACCGGTTGCTTTCAGTCTCATCTTCTGCGGTTGGATCGTTGACTTCTACAGCGACATCCGCTCGGTAGTTCGCGTAAATGGTCATCTATCCATCCCATTTAACATCATGCGTTTGGTCCGTCGCTCCTGCATGTATTGACACATGAGCCACTCCTTTGGAAGCTGGCGACACTGAGGGGTATCCTATGAGATGCGGGTGGAGCGTGTCTGCATACGCGGACGACAGTCATCGTCATGGAGTCGAGCCACAAGACATCCATCAGGTCGGCGAGACACTAAAAGAATACGAAGCGGTAACGGGAGCAGAAATGCACACGGAAAAGTCCGTGGGTTTGCAGTTCGGCACATGGAGAAGCAAGCCCATGTTGTCCAACAGCGTGTCCATCGTGGGTCGCTGGACCGACAGACCAGTTAGAACGACTAGGGTGGCCACTCTCACCCATTCAATTGACTGAGACGAAGCTATCCCTAAAAGGTCGTGTGGAGGTGTCGAACGCAAGCGTCGCATTCGTCAATGAATACCGTCTGATCGTCGTGCTTTGTCCCGAACCTACCATCACCAAACTGGAACGCATAATCTTCCGCTTCTTGTGGAAGGGAAGCTTTCCGATGCTTCGGCGATCCATTTGCTGTCAACACCTGCTAAAAGGAGGGATAGGCATGGCGCGGTTGATGATGCGCAGGCATGCGCTGAAACTGCAACATTTCCGGCGCTTAATACACGACGGGAAACAGGTGTGATCGCCGTTTGTGCGGCGCGCTTTGCCGCAGCTCGTGACCTTGGCCGAAATGCAGTCCTTGGCCGAAATGCAGTCGTGAATCTAACAGAGACAGAGGCTAGGCTAATGTCACCGCGAGTGTCACGTTGATCTCAAGCACCTCTGCAGTCCGGGATCAAACTTGTTCGACTTCATTATAACAATGGCGTTCTATAGAGGATTAGTGGAGAGGAGGTGCGACGACGTTCTAGGGCAGAATGTGGGCGTTGACGAGGAACACCTGACTGCCTGTTCAGGACATTTTCGGGCTGGGGCCGGTGGACAATCAACAAAGATCCCTGATCTGGCAGTGCTATCGAGAAGCATTACCTGTTCGGGATAAGCTCTATAGGCGCGTTTCGAGACACAAGGCACCGACTTGTCCGAGATGCGATCAGAGCGACGAAACCGTTCTGCACGCACTCGTGCAGTGTCCAACCATTTCGGGCCTGTGGGATTATGCCGAACGGCTGCTGTCACGTGTGGGCCGAGTCCGCCTGTCGGCCGTGTCTATTGTGGCAGTTGCTTCGCCACCTTCCCTCAACCGAGAAGGCAAGTCACTCTTCATCGTTCTGGTGGCCATGGTGAAAGAATGTGTGTGGTGGACCCGAGCGAAAGGATTAGAAACAAACACTTACCTCTCTAGATGATGAATTCAGCATTCGACTGATTCTCATTCCGAACTGGTTCCGACAGGGATGCTCCAAATAATATCAATATCTGTATCTACTGGATAATTGAAGGGATGGAAGAACATCGAGTTCTGGTGCAACCATAGATGTCAGTAAGATCACATTCCTGGATTTTGCAAATAATGCAGTTAATGATTTTTATAATGCTTCTCCATGTCTTAAATATTGCTCTCCTTTCATTAAGTAGAGGAAGCGGAATCAATTTGCCTTAAAGGTTCTTCTAAGAAAATCCAGTCTTTCGTCGGTTTCACTATGTTGATTTGCAATTTGAAAACATGATGGATACTTTTATATATGTTGTACCATACATAGCTACAAGATATATGTGTATTCTTGAAAACATCAATATTTCACTATTTATTTATTCTGCCATTACAATGATTTAATGTATATTACAACGACGTCAGTGTTGAATAATGTCTAAAAATTGCAATTTATCCCATAAGCGAACTACAGAAATAACAGTAGTAGTATATGTTTCTGCTTTCCATTTAAATTTCGGAATCAATGATAATAAATACGACCCAAATTCTTCGAAAGTCTTGTAAGTTCTTCACTATCGATATATCTATATACTTACCCAGATTTATACATCTTCTTTCTAACATAATATTTCGATTGACAATCCTTATTGCTGATAGTCACCGTATATGTGATAGTGTGGACATCTCTCTTTCTTGCTGCTCTCTGATTACCCATTAAAGAAACAGACCATATCCTATATTTGTAGCAGTAGCAGGCCAGATCTCCAGGTAGAGAAGAACTGGAGCGAGGTGTGGCGAACAGGATGGCTCCCTTAACTCGGATCTGGTCTGAACAGTGGTTGTCCCTGAAATGGAGGGTGGAGGTTGCAGTTGTGTTTATCGCATCTGTGATTACCTACAACTTGACCGTGATAGGTAAACAAGATGGAGCGATTGCTCTTCTACTTTTTGTGGAGGGACAGGTGTCTACTTATGAGGCGCTCTATCTGTTTCAGAGGAACAGGGACATGCGACTTCATCTCCAGCCGAGGGTTGGTAAACAACTTTCTTTGCCAATTCAATAGGAAAATAAGGATGGAGAGGGGCTGCCTGCCTCTGAGTGTGTCCGAGAAAAGATAGAAAAAAGTAGCGTAAATGTTGAGAGAAAATATGACACCGTAAGGGAAGTCGAAAGGTAAAGACAAAAGCGTCAGTGGTAGTACGTGGCTTGTTGGGTGGCACACCGTCCCACACTTCATTTTTCATCGCACCAATTATATATAGCGTAATGTAAGGAAGCATTCAACAAGATTTGTTCCTTTTAAATAATGAACTCTGCTAAAACTTATGAGATACATTCTTGTATATAGTAAACTATATTTCGAATTATAACCACATTATAGCCAATTGTGCAAGTATGCACCCGCGCTTGTATGTGTATACGTTTACTGCTACCATTTCATCATTAAGGATTTCTCTTTTTTCACTAAGTAGAGGAAGCGGAATCAGTAACACCAATTATAATCAATTGTGCAGGTATGTACCCGTGCTTGCGTGTATATATGTTTTTTGCTAGGATTTCGTTGTTCGCCGAGAGAACCTATTTAACTTTCACTATTTTCTAACTCACATCCGCAGATTATCAGAATGCATTCTACAACATACTTTTTCTTCTAACTAATGGACTCTGCTAAAACTGTTGAGGCACATTCCCGTCTAATGTAAGCTAACAAAAAATTGTTTCAACTATATAGCAGCCCCGATTCTAGGTTAGGCTGAAAACTTTTCAAACACCCCTCGTATATCGTAGGGTGTAGAAAGCGTCCTTGCTCGCAGTATATTTCCGAGACAGATCGTGTATCGATAATCAGCTGGAAAGGTATTTTCCTAAGGTTTGAAAGTAGCAACATGGTCCTAGCACACACACACACACACACACACACACACACACACACACACACACACACACACACACACACACTCACACACACACACACGCACACACACACATACATACACACACGCACAAACACACACACACACACACACACACAAACACACACACATGCTCACACACATGCACACTCACACATACATGTGCATATACGTCGTAAAATAACAAGACATTGAATTCTCAAATTGGAACTCTTGCTTAGTTTTCAGTTGTTGCACTGATTGCAATTAAAACCCTGTTTTGTCTTCATGACAGCTATAGCAAAACGAGAGAGTCTGAAAACTGCAACAACTAATACTACTATTGAGCTATACGATCATTATATCGACGACAGTACCTCACACGCTCTCACTCTCATACAAACATCTTGTCTAGTCTTTCCATTCTGCCCCAGAATTGTCCGGCACTAACTCCAACTCCTCCGTTTAATTCCTTGACATTTCCGTTAGCACCTCCAAATACTACAAACACAGATTCCCACCCTATCTCAACTTCTCTGCCTAACTTACCAACACTAAACTCCTCATCCCCTACTTCCAGTTTTACTCACTCTACGCACGCCGGCTCTCCAGTTATGAACATGTCCGTGAGACCTAGACTCAACTCATGGCTCGCTTCTTCACCCTACATCGATATCCTCTCATTATTTTCCAAAATGAGCATGTCCGTTTACGGAGCTCTGCTGTGTTTATATGTTTATTTAGAAATATATTCACTTATGTTTGCGTATATATATATATATATATTATTATTATATGTATTTATTTTCACCAAGTAAAAAATAACTCGGATAAAATAAAATGGTTAATAGATACCGGGGTAGCAAATATCACAAAATTACCGTGGTGTAACTCCTGTTTATGAGGTAGAAACTCCTTGATATTTTGGGTATTTGAGTATATATAAATTTAAAGAATAGAGTAAACGCATATTATAACTGCATATTTTTATTCCGACATATGTTTCGAAGAATTACAATTTATGCGATCCATAGGAATCGGCGATGTTAAAACTGTAAACTTCTCCTCAGGGATATTCGATTTTAATGTCTTCGAAACATATGTCGGAATAAAAGTATGCAGTTATAATACGCGTTTACTCTATTCTTTAAATTTATATATATATATATATATATAGGCATACTTTTATATTCAGGTATATAAGATTCTATATTTACTAATCTGCACACAGTAATTTCTTTAATTCTAAATTTTATACCAATGTTCTCCCGATAGAGGTATCAATGATACATCCTATGCCTAGAGTTCGTAGATGCTATGTAAATTGCTCACTCGAACTTGCACTCACGAGGTTGTGTCAAAAGTTAATGCCATTCTGTGTAGGACAGGTAAAAGTACCACCACAGGAACATGTATCATACATCAAAATGAAGCTGGTCCTCTGTGGATCATATCCTTACTTCTCAACATAGTCACCTTCTCTCTCAATAGCAATGCTTCACTTTTGAATGAGAGCATGTATCCCTGTCTTGTAAAATTCTGTTGACTGTACAGTTTTCCCTTCCTCGTCACTGGAATAATGTTTGCCTCTCAAACCATTTTCCATGGGACCAAAGAGATGATAGTCCATTGACGAGGAAGTGAAAACTGTAGTGAAGAAGTGGCTCAAAGAACAGTGAACAAAATTTTACGGGGCAGGGATACATGCTCTCATTTGTAGGTGGAACACTGCAATTGAGAGAAACGTTGACTATGATGAGAAGTAGGGATGTGATCCAGAGAGGACCAGTTTCATTTTGATGTATGACACATATTCCTGTGGTGGTAATTTAACAAAATAGCATTACTTTACTTTTTGACTCACTCCCGTATGTTTCAAATATTATTTGTAAGCCAAGCCAATACATGTTATAAAAAGTAATAGTACACGTTAATAGGTAACACTGTTAACTGGTATTGCAATATTTCATTGTTAGGAAACTTCATATTCATGAATATTTCTGTTCTGCAGTGTGAGTGTATGAATGAATGCTTGTTCTGATTTGCTGTATTAGCAAATCGACTGCATTAATTTAAGTCTATTATACGAGCCAACAAATATTTTGTTACAGAACACCAAATAGGTGTTCCTAATTAATTTTTGTTAGTTGAGTTCAAATCCATAAAGAAATTCTTTCATCATAATCGAAATCTTGGGTTAAAATGCAAATCACTTGGTAAAATTTGTGTAAAATCCAAATCGCTTGGTAAAATTGGTTTAAATTGACTTAATGCTAGTAATATGAAACTTGCTTTTTAAGGTGAAAGCAATTTTTTATATCTCTATACAAAGTTTGATAATATTATACAAAGTTCGATCTGTGTCAAGAGCATAATTACGGCCCAATATTTCGTCGTTACGTAACAGTTAAATAGGGAGATTGTAGAAGGCAACAGTTCACCTGAAGATTTTGCTAGACATATAGAAATAAATAGGAAAACGTGATTTATATGTTTCATGTGCAACTAGTTCCTCATATTTGTTAAGTCAAGCGGGTGTTAAATGAATTAGTGCCCAACTGGGAATTACCAAAAGCAGAGTTACTCGGTTCCAGACACCAAAAAATTGAATTTTCATCAGCCAATCATTAGTTTCTCATTTCTGTTATAGCTATCGGCAAGTTTCATCACTTTGCATACAGGAAGAAAATGTTTGATCCTGCCACGACATCAGTGGCCAAATGGAAAGGATTGGCTTTTGATATGATTGAATAGAAAGGCAACTATTCATTGACTCTAGTAAAGCTAGATTTAAAAGAGTATTACTGCAGAACAGCAATGAAAAAGACTTTAGTGTCTGTAGCACATACTGCTGGTTTAATGAGACTTATGAACCAATGGAACTACTGCTAAGACTCATCAAATATAAGGATTATATATGTAATAATTCTGGTGACCTTAAATTTGTATCATTACTTCTTGGGTTACAGTTAGTCTACACATAGCATATATGTTTCTTCACTGTATGGAAGAGTATAGATGACACGATCCACTACAAAATACATGGTTGGCCTTCCAAAATTGAACATGTTATCGGTAAACAAGATGTCAAACATGCAGTAATTGTTGACACTCAGAATAGTAGCCAAAAACGCTATAAAGCCATTTTATTACTCATATTATTTCTCTTCACAAGAAAAACTGTCTGCGCGAGGACATAACAAATAGAATCCACAACTTCAAAATAAGTAGTTAATTCCCTATTGCAATATCGACTTTAGAGACAGTTTTAATTGTGAAGGGAAATGATATGAGTGATGAAATGGCTTTATAGCGGTTTTGGCTGTTATTTGTAACATGTAATGGTTTTCAAACCCGGTTAGTTATAATTACGGCTTTTTCATAATTATAAACGTTCTTCTAG